>NW_026557628.1:0-102968 GCF_027574615.1 Eptesicus fuscus | reverse complement strand
AAGATAACAATTCTTACTCCTTGCCACCAATTCCATCAATTAAATTAAAAAAGGAAGATGGAAAATACAAAATACAACCTCCAGAATTAGAAATGAAATTGACCATACCATTTATCACACAAATACATCAAACATTAGGACACATAGGACAATCAGCACTTATAAACTGGTTTCTAAAAAGAAACATAAAAGCCCCAATCAGAGACATTAAATCAGCTATAAATACATGCACTATTTGCAAAGGAACACACATGTTCTGCACACTTCAGCCACCTAGAATGAATAAACCATATATACCCAACCAACTCTTACAGATAGATTTTATTGGACCTTTAAAAGTACCATATTCACAAAAATATGCATGCACATTAGTGGATGTAAATACAGGAATCCTTGCTGCCACAGCATCGTCACATCCAGATGCAAATACAACATTACGCTCGCTAAATACCTGGATGATGCATTTTGGCCCGCCACAAATCATAGAATCAGATCAAGGATCACACTTTACTGCCACATCTGTACAAAAGTTGGCAGCAGAATATGACATAGATTGGAACTTTCACTTATCATACAACCCAACAGCAGCAGGAACAATTGAAAGGCACAATGGACTCCTCAAACATAAAATGCAAACACTATTGATGGATAATAAATATCCATCTTTACAAGTTCTTTTAAATAAAGCATGCCTTTTATTAAATTCTAGACCTAGACAGAACAGACCCTCCCCCCTAGAACAACTGTATCTTCCACACATTGAAAATATCAAAGAATACCAATTCAGCCCTCCACCTAAAATAAATAGGAAAATTCCTTACAAAATCTTAACAAAAAACTCTAAAGATAACTCCTTGTCCTTGCAGGAAATCATAGATGACAGCGGAGCCTCACTTTACTGGACAGTAAATGATAAGGGAGAACTACAACAAACCAAAATCCAAAACACACAACCAAGATTTTAAATTAACATTATATTATTTATTTATTGTCTTATCTCAGCCATAATCACTTTTACACTCCTCCTACCATTCATATCATATATTGAACAAAATGTGCACAAAAATAGAACACCTCAGTTTTATTACCCTTATGCTCATTTTACTATTGATTTCCACTTGGACAGCCGTGTCATTGACATGGTGTAAATATAGACATATTACAACCAATAATACCATAAACATTAGTAGCATAAGTAGCCTAACCAAAACCCCATTCCTTAAAACCCTGATGCAAGAATTATCAAACCCACTATCCAAGTTCTATAATTACACGATCTGTGCTCCCACGGGACTATCATGGAACAATGGGAAGCGGACCTAGAGAACTTTATGGAAGAAGCCAAAATACAAATAGTATTTTTGTATAAAAAATACTCCCTACCCAACAACCTTCACCACCCCCACATTATCCCACACCCCCAAATTCACCAGATCTTCCCCAACTTCCATCACCACCAGCTACAGCTTTGCATATTCCTGATTTACAAACTTCTACTCCCTTGTTGCCCAATCAATACACGCATAGACCAGGATACCGCAGATTTTATCCTGATATCTGCAACCCAGCATGGCACACTAGATTTCAATATGATCCACATACCCAATACCAAGGAATATATCGCCATGTATTTTCAGGAGGAGTCATCGAATCTATCCTAAACATACTGGATGAAACTCAATCTATTATAGAATATTTGCCAGGAGAAACGGCTGTACATTTCCTTGCTCTACTTAGAGACTATATTGCCATAGGAGAACAAGCAATCTATTCTGCTTACAGATACCCAAGCTCACTTCCACCATTAACAACCCCAAATGAATTACTGAATATAATTTGTATAGGAGACCTAAATGCAGAATATTTGACACCACCTTGGAACTATATCCTTGCAATCTCTCAGAGAGAACTTGAAGACAGAGAAAGATGGGAACATATGATGGAACTAGATGGCCCAGAGGAATTTTCCACTGGACATTGATTTTACTCTTTACTAATATTCTTGTTAATGATGTTATTTCTAGTGCTTCTAGCACTACAACTACTTTTAGTACCTCTACTAATGCTGATATTACTACTGAAGTGCCTGCTACTGCTTTACCTACTACTACTTTACCTACTACTATTACTACTACTAATACTGGCAAGCCAGATACCATAAAACCAGCTATAACCCATAAATTATCCATACAACTAACTAAACTGAACAAACATTATGTTTTCCACCACACAGTCACACTTACAGCAAATAACTCAATCTTTTCACTAACTATAGGTGATTTTTCTTTCAATACTTCTTTACAATATTATTCCACATACAAGATGTGTCCATCATATTACCACCCAGATTTTTGCCAACTTAAAACATTGAATTATATACAAAATTCTATGAGAACATATGGTCACACTCAGTTGAAAGAATGCATTTCCCAACAATGGTTTCAGGACTCTCTGACTCTGAGATCAGTTTCCATTATAGATGTCCAATCAAGAGATCCTCCCACAACGACTTATCATATAACTACTGATACCCTAATAACTCTCAATTCCAAATTTATAAACATAGTTCAAAATGTAGATCCATATTTAAATATAGAAAATAATTCATGCATTCAGAGAGCACTAGTTAATGTAGTTCCATTTCAAGAACATCTCATGCATTTTTGGTATACAGGAGAACTAGGTGATGAATTTGAGGATTATGATGAATATGAGGAGATGATGAACACAACAGAGACATCCACACCTACACTCACAACAGAAGCACCCATATCAACCTATTTTAACAGACAACCATTCTTTTCACCACCCACCACGAACCCAACCCTACCAGAAGGCTTTCCTATCTCACCATATTATAACATGACACACATTGTAAAAGAAAATGATATAACTTATTATCAATATTATTTAACAGGCTTTCCAAATTTTCCAACATTTGGCAACTTTTGTGTAGGCATTAAATGTCACATGTCAAAGTCCGAATATGGCCCTGTGATGATAACCTCTTTAACTGATGCCATCACACCAGAAGAATATTTAGCTCATGATAACAACTATTGGCCATTTAGACACATACCTCAGATGATGATGGACCTCATTAGTCCTGTCAATTTTGACTCTGGCGAAACTATGTATAAACTTTGGAATTCACCTATGTTTGGCACCATACATCAAATTTGCTTTCCAGCAGCTATATCTAATAATTCCCTTCATATTAATACCACTGGGACAAACTTTACTCATTTTTATACCAAACTAGAACCAGCTATATATTGTTTTGACCCCAACAAGAAATTAGCTAAATCTGTTCTAAATCTATTACAAAGACTAACCCCCAATATGCTATATCCAAATTCTTACAAACTAAGATCACAGCAATTTCTAGGATTCTGGAATATTAATTACACCACCCTTTATTACCCAGATATAATTACACATACCTTTACAGAAATCCCACAAGGAGAACAATTTGTCATGAATTCAACCCACATTTGTTCTAATACCATAGCCATTGGTAAAATCAATCCACCAATTATGCCCTCCTATAACTGCTCTACATTATCCACAAAAATGACAATGGCTATAACGGATTGGTTACAGTCTAAAAGATACATACTAGAACAGGCTAATTCCTTAGCAAATGTAACTATGTTTTTCTCTAACTACACACAGAAATTTTTTCCTTTATTCATGTTTAATTCCTCTACAACATCATATCTATTAGATTGCTCCCCAAGTATCACAGAAATGCTCACCTATGCAATTATTCCTAAACATGATCAACAAGCACGACAACCTACATTTTTAAACCACCCATACTCATATGGACCATTCCCCATTATAAGCTATAGAAATTTTGCATTTAGCTACACCTCTACAAACATTCTTTCAAATCTTACCACAGGCCAACAACACCAAACAACCTATACAGTTCTTTATCCCAACTCAACATTAAGACCTACCCCTATACCACTAAATCACTCACATTTTGCTTACAGAGGATATGACCCACTCATTAGTTTACATTATAATATTTCTTATGGACTAAAACCTACTTCTTGGTTTACAACCTTTGGAGCCTATATTAATCCATCAAAAGCAAAACGTATAGCTGGATCCTTCACTACTGGTTTTCAATCATATATGCTACATTACTTAGACGGCGGATGGAAGAAATTATTCCTCCACCACCATTCACCCATGACTAATCATTCTCTTCTACCCTTCACTGATTTCTACTATATACCTAATATAGCTGATAAATGTTATAATAACCTATTAGAACCATGTATCATACAAAGAGGTTGCTACAATTCTACAACATGCCTAAGAACCTTACATTTCTCACCTGTCTATTCTTATGGCATTACAAAACCTGCACCTAAACTTCTTGAGGCCCCATCAGTAATTACACAAATCAATAACCCAGGTAGACTAATTTTTCAACCACAGATTCAGAGAACTACCATATACTTCTCACCAGATGATTTTTTAGCCTCCTCATTAGTCAAAGCTTGTGCAGATGTAGAACCCCCAATTCCAATTAAAAATGCAACATTCCCTCAAAAATTTAGACAACATTCAGGAAGGAAACTCTTACAACTAGATGCAGCTTCCTTTGCATTGGCATCAATCGCAGCATCTGTATCTATAGCAAATTCAGTTAAAATTAATCAGTTAACTAATGATTTAAATAAATACTTCCACCATACAACCGAATTTGAAACTAAAACATTAGAACTCATCTCTAAATCATTTGACAGTGCCTATCAACTGGCAGCACAAACCCATCAGCAAGTTATGCTCTTATCAGACATAGTTAAGGAACAGGATCACTATATGAACACATTACATCAAGACATAGAGGACATTAATCAAAGATTCCAAAAATACCAATTTAGACAACAATGTCAACTTATACAAAATTCCCTAACACAAGCCCAAAGAGACCTTTTGTCTCTCATTGTCAGGGGACAAGGACTGAACCCATTGTGGAATGATGCAATAGCTGCAATTGACTTTACAAAACCTATAGGATGCTCCTACTCAGATTGTGAACTTTCAATACTTACAGCAGTAGGAGGAGAAAACTTAGTGGCATATCCTACATTGAATATACCAATACACATAAACAATAATGAATATGCAATGCCTAATGGAGACATACTATATGTGGAACCTTATTTCTTCTTAAAATCTTCACTAATACAATTCACTCCAAATATCTTCATTGCATTCCAACCACTATCTGTAGATACATTTCCTATATCACTTCTTCCACATGACCCAAGACCACTCATGTATAATATAGGCAGACACAACTTTGTCGCCTGCTTTACAAATATCTCTGTATATGATCACACAATAAGAAAGAATGTGAATTACTCCTTCCCTAATTCTTGTCACTTAATCACTAATGCTATGAACATCACCTTTAATAATAAAATATATTATTCATTCTTTGACACCAAAACCTCTCTATACTTCTCACCCTCTTTACCCTTATACCAACGCTTGCAAGAAAAACATTATACTGCACCCCCTACTCTTAATGAATCTTTTAACAAGCTTAGCTCTTTAGAACCCCTCGTAAAAGATACCATGAAGACCTTGAAGTCGCAAGCTGAACAACTACATCACTTAGCCTACATCCCAAACGCCGGAACCATCACAACCTTGGAAGACTTGAAAAAACTACACCGTAATTGCAAGACAGCAGATACTCTCCTATCCTTATGGAGGACCGTCCCCTGCACTCCTGATTGGAATTTCATCAACCCCATTGCATGGATTCAGCATGGACTCTCTTCATTTGAAGCTACATGGACTTTAATTAAGGAAATATTATTTGCATTGGCTATTATTTTCCTCTTTTGTTTATTTGTTAAGATTGCTAAAATCATTATATGCCTTATCCCCAATAAAATAAAAAATAATTGATTCCCTTGGGGTAAACCCTTCAGGAATCACCAGGTGGAATGTTATAGTAATAATGATAAGAATAATATAGAATAAGTATCAAAGTGTGGAATTACAGTGTGATATTAAAAAATGATGTTAAGAAGTATTAAATGTAATGTAAACAGGTTGATTAAACACCCCTGAGTGGCCTGTATGCAGAAAAAAAAAAGTAAAGTGATCTGTTCTCCATATGTAAAACCAGATATGCAAGGCTCCTGGGACCCGCTGATAAGACACACTGAAGACGCCCATCTAGGCACATAAAAAGAGGAAGCACCAGAGGAAGATCAGAGAGGCTTGTTCTGCTCCTCCACAGATGGTCACTCTCCACCCCCATTCCTGCAATCTGCCCAAGCTCTGCCGTGGACTGTGAGTCCAAACAGTGAGCCGGAAACTGAGGCCTCAAGCAAGACGCCGAGCTGCAGCTGCAACGTCCAACGTCCAGTGTGTGTGTCTGTCGGCGCGGATCCCCGGGTGGCCTGCCAAGGTCTGGAAACCACCAGGACTCTGGTAAATAAACCGTGTGTGATTCGTGCATTGCATGTCTGTCTCCTGTGTAATTTATGCTCGGTCAATATTAAGTAAGTAACCTTGGGTCGTACGTGTCAGTTTAGAGACTGGCTGAGGCACCCTTGGTCACCTGTCCTTACGTCCCTGAAGGAGAAATTGGGACAATAGGGAAGAAAAAACCCACACAAATCCAAGAAGCTCACAGAGTTCCAAGCAAAATGAACCCCAAAAGACTGACGCCAAGGCACATTATAATTAAGTTGGCAAACACCAACGACAAAGTAAGAATCTTAAAAGTGGCCAGAGAGAGACAGACAGTTACATACAAAGGAACCCCCATCAGACTAGCAACTGATTTCTCAACAGAAACTCATCAGGCCAGAAGGGAATGGAATGAAATATACAAAGTCATGCAAAGGAAGGGTCTAAATCCAAGAATACTGTACCCAGCAAGGCTATCAATCAAAATTGAAGGTGAAATCACGAGCTTCACAGACAAAAAAGGACTAAGGGAGTTTATCACCACCAAACCAGCAATGAAAGAAATGCTAAAGGGTCTGCTGTAAAAAAAAAAAAAAAAGAAAGAAAGAAATAGGAAGCAAAGAAGGAACACAGGGGTATAGAATAAAAATGGCGTCAAATAAGTACCTATCAATAATAACTTTAAATGTAAATGGATTGAATGCCCCAATCAAAAGACACAGGGTAACAGACTGGATAAGAAAACAAAACCCATATATCTGCTGTCTACTGGAAACCCACCTCAAAAAAAAGGAAGCATACAGACTGAGAGTAAAGGGATGGAAAAAGGTTTTCCAGGCGAATGGAAATGAAAAAAAAGCTGGGGTAGCAATACTTATATCTGACAAATTAGATCTCAAAGTGAAGGACATAACTAGAGATAATGCAGGCCACTTCATAATACTAAAGGGAGAAATCCAACAAGAAGAAATAACTCTGGTAAACATATATGCACCCAATACAGGAGCACCAAGATACATTAAAAAATTCCTGGAAGATATCAAAGGAGAGATTGACAGCAATACAATCATAGTGGGAGACTTCAATACCCCACTATCACCATTGGACAAATCCTCTAAACAAAAAATCAGCAAAGAAACATCAATCCTAAATGACTCACTAGACCAGATGGAATTCATCGACATCTTCAGAACATTTCACCCCAAAGCCACAGAATATACATTCTTCTCAAGTGCACATGGGTCATTTTCAAGGATAGACCATATGTTAGGACATAGGCAAAGTCTCTCCAAAGTCAAGAAGATAGAAATCATATCAAGTATCTTCTCAGATCACAGTGGCATAAAACTGGAAATCAACTACAATAAAAACAACCCAAAGAAATCAAACACTTGGAAACTAAACAGCATGCTATTAAACCATGACTGGGTTACCAAAGACATCAAGGAAGAAATAAAAAACATCATGGCAACAAATGACAATGAAAACACAACAATCCAAAATCTATGGGACACAGCGAAAGCAGTCCTGAGAGGGAAGTTCATAGCTCTACAAGCCTACTGCAAAAAACAAGAAACAATGGTAATAAATTACCTAACCCAACAACTCAAAGAGTTAGAGAGAGAGCAACAAGAAAAGCCCAGTGTAAGCAGAAGGAAAGAAATAATAAAGATCAGAGCAGAGATAAACGACATAGAGACCAAAGAAACAATACAAAAGATCAACAAAACCAAGAGCTGGTTCTTTGAAAGGATAAACGAGATTGATGAACCTCTAGCCAGGCTCACCAAGAAGCAAAGAGAGAGGACCCAAATAAACAAAATCAGAAATGAAAGAGGTGAAATAACAACAGACCCCGACGAAATACAAAGGATTGTTACAAAATACTATGAACAACTCTATTCCAACAAACTGGACAACCTGGAGGAAATGGACATATTCCTAGAAAAATACAACCTTCCAAAACTCAATCGGGAAGAATCTAAACAGCTCAACAGGCCAGTAACTATGGAAGAAATTGAAGCAGTCATCAAAAAGCTTCCAGCAAACAAAAGCCCAGGGCCAGACGGCTTCACAGGAGAGTTTTACCAAACTTTCAAGGAAGAACTAAAACCTATCCTCCTCAGACTATTCCAAAAAATTCAAGAGGAAGGAACACTTCCAGGCTCCTTCTATGAAGCCAGCATCACCCTAATACCAAAACCAGATAAAGACAACTCAATGAAAGAGAATTACAGGCCAATATCCCTCATGAACATAGATGCCAAAATCCTCAACAAAATCCTAGCGAATCGGCTCCAGCAGTACATCAGAAAGATCATACACCATGACCAAGTAGGATTTATCCCAGGAATGCAAGGATGGTACAATATCCGCAAATCAATAAGTGTGGTACATCACATAAACAAATTGAGAGATAAAAATCACATAGTCATATCAATAGATGCAGAAAAAGCATTTGACAAAATCCAACACCCTTCCTTGATAAAAACTCTCAACAAGGTGGGAATAGAAGGATAATACCTCAACATAATAAAAGCTATATATGATAAACCCACAGCAAACATCATACTCAATGGGCAAAAACTAAAACCATTTCCCCTAAGAACAGGAACAAGACAGGGATGCCCACTCTCACCACTCCTGTTTGACATAGTACTGGAAGTATTAGCTATCGCAATTAGGCAAGAAGAAGAAATAAGAGGCATCCAAATTGGAAAAGAAGAAGTGAAGCTGTCCTTCTTTGCAGATGACATGATATTGTACATAAAAAACCCAAAACATTCCATAAAAAAACTAATAGACTTAATAAATGAATTCGGCAATGTAGCAGATACAAAATTAACGCCAAGAAATCTATGGCTTTTCTATACACCAATAACGAACTTACAGAAAGAGAGACTAAAAAAGCAATCCCATTTACCATCGCACCAAAAAAATTAAGATACCTAGGAATAAACTTAACTAAGGATGTAAAAGACCTATACGCAGAAAACTACAGGACACTGAAAAAAGAGATAGAGGAAGACGTAAACAGATGGAAGAACATACCATGTTCATGGATTGGTAGAATCAACATCATTAAAATGTCCATACTACCCAAAGCAATCTACAGATTCAATGCACTCCCCATCAAAATACCAACAGCATATTTCACAGACCTAGAAAGAACTCTCCAAAAATTCATCTGGAATAAAAAAAGACCCCGAATAGCCACAGCAATCCTGAGAAAGAAGAATAAAGTAGGTGGGATCTCAATACCAGATTTCAAGCTGTATTACAAAGCCACTGTTCTCAAAACAGCCTGGTACTGGCACAAGAACAGACATATTGATCAATGGAACAGAATAGAGAACCCAGATATCGACCCAAACCACTATGCTCAATTAATATTTGACAAAGGAGGCATGAACATACAATGGAGTCAAGACAGTCTCTTCAATAAATGGTGTTGGGAAAACTGGACAGATACATGCAAAAAAATGAAACTAGATCACCAACTTACACCATACACAAAAATAAACTCAAAATGGATACAGGACTTAAACATCAGACGGGAAACCATAAAAATACTAGAGGAATCCACAGGCAACAAAATCTCAGACATATGCCAAAAGAACTTCTTCACTGACACTGCCCCTAGGGCAATGGAAGCTAAAGAGAAAATTAACAAATGGGACTACATCAAAATAAAAAGCTTTTTTACAGCAAAAGAAACAATCAACAAAACAACAAGAAAGCCCACTCCATGGGAGAACATATTTGCAAATGCTTTCACTGATAAAGGTTTAATCTCCAACATCTACAGGCAGCTTATGCAACTTAATAAGAGGAAGATAAATGATCCAATAAAAAAATGGGCAACAGACGTGGATAGAATATTTTCAAAAGAAGACAGAAGGAAGGCCAAGAGACACATGAAAACATGCTCAAAGTCACTTATTATCCGAGAGATGCAAATCACAACAATGAGGTACCATTTCACACCTGTCAGAATGGCTATCATCAACAAATCAACAAACGACAAGTGTTGGCGAGGATGCGGAGAAAAAGGAACCCTCGTGCACTGCTGGTGGGAATGTAGACTGGTGCAGCCACTGTGGAGAACAGTATGGAGTTTCCTCAAAAAACTGAAAATGGAACTCCCATTTGACACAGTAATCCCACTCCTGGGAATATATCCGAATAAACTAGAAACACCAATCAGAAAGGATATATGCACCACTATGTTCATAGCAGCACAATTTACAATAGCTAAGATTTGGAAACAGCCTAGGTGCCCTTTAGCAGATGACTGGATCGGAAAACTGTGGTACATCTACACAATGGAATACTATGCTGCCATAAAAAAGAAAGAATTCTCATCATTTGCAGCAACCTGGATGGAATTGGAGAACATTATGCTAAGTGAAATAAGCCAGTCAATGAAAGAAAAATACCACATGATCTCACTCATTTATGGATAGTAAAAAACATTATAAAGTGATGAACAAAAAGATAGATACAGAGACAGTAAAGCATCAAACAGACTTTCAAATTACAGGGGGAAAGTTAGGGAGAGGTGGGGGAGTTATGAAATCAAACGAAGGACTTGTATGCATGCATATAAGCATAAACAATGGACGCAAAACTCTGGGGGGTGAGGGCATGTATGGGTGTGGGGTGGGGGTGGGGTAATGGTAAGATATGTACACATATAATACCTCAATAAAATAGGGGGGGATAGTGGTAAAATACCATGTAAGGAAAAATATCCTGTAAGTAAATTACATCTAGAAAAAATTTTTACTTTGAAAATTAATTTTCATTTGTAATGCTAACAGCAAAACACCCATGAAAAACACACTTGGTGTCAAAATAAGCCAAAGGAAAATTGTTTGGACAAAAATCAAAAGGATCCCAAGTCTAATTTATAGAAAAGGTTTCTTTACTAACCTTTAGTTGAGAATATTTTTATATTTCCAGAAAAGCCCATATGGATTCCTACAACACCGAATCCCAGAGAAGACCTGATAAGACTGTTCCAGCCAGAGAATAAGCAGTGGCCCACAGAACAGAAGTGAAACAGTCAATAAATAAAGATAATGAAGATGCCTTGCCATGTTAGCAGTCAGAACCTATGCATTGCTGCAGGTTGCCCAGGACCAAGGGCAAGGAAGGTCGGTGTGCATGCTTCCAGACCATGGGTGCACACCCTTCTGCATAGAAGTCAATGTTTGATGTTTTGTGTTCTACCAGGACCCCTGACTTGGGGGCTTGCCTTATTTTTAAAACAGGGAATGGTATTAACTGCCACATTAAAAGAAATGCCATACCTCAGGCATTACCCATTTTTACAGAGGTATCCAGTTCTGGAAAGGCTGGATCTACACTGCAGAAGGGGAGCAAAGGTCCTTCAAACTCCTTATATTTTAGTAGAAATATAAGCTCTTATTTATGCCTTAACAGATTTTGCTATGGAGCCCATTAACCTATAGTAATAGTGCTTATGTGGTAAGTATGGCCAAAATTATTGAAACAGCTACACAGGGCGCACTAATTCAGAGGAACTTTTCATTTAATTTTCAGCCTTTAAAATGTTATTAGAGAATGACAATTTCTATGTTTTATTGGAAACAATGTCCTCAGTGTGTTATCCACCTCTCTGTGCCAACTTTAGGGGTAAATTCCCTGAGGACTTAAACCTAATCTGGCAAAATGAATGTCACTCAATAGTGGAAAGAGCCAATCATACTCTTAAAATGCAATTACTAAAACAAAAAGGGGGAGATGGATGTTATGTGTCACCTCAAAACAAACTCAGTCATGCTTTTTATACTTTAAATTTTTGAATTGTGATGCAGAGGATTGTACAGCAGGTGAAAGGCATCAGGCCTCCTGTACAATAGCCTACACCGAGTTAGCTAAGTGGAAGGAAGCACAAACCAGACAAGAGTTTTATCAGATTCATTAATAATGTGGGGAAGAGGTTGTGTTTTATATCTTTCCAGAAGGAGCAATGCAGCCAATTAGGGTGCCAGAACGTTATGTCCATCACCACAATGGACCCAGAGAAGCTCCTGTGTCCCTTTACTCAAAAGGACTGAGAGTTGCCCTTTAACAGCAAAGCAGAAGAAGAAGAAAACTGAAAGCTACGCAAGGGACTGAGGTGCCAATATGGAATCCTCTGAAGAAGTTAACAACTGAAGTGCAGCAGATTGTGAAAAAGCAAGAAGCTACTTCTTCAACCATGTACCTGCTCATGCTAGCATCTGCTAGCTGCCAGTTTTCTGCAAAGTCTTGCACAGCCAAGTCCAAGGACTCAGTAAATATACACCAGCAGCAAAAGAGACTTTCTTTCATTTAGTACCTAAAAATGTTAACATGTCCATTGTTTTGATTTCCCTCTTATTGTTGTTTTGCTTTAGCATTGTTTTGTTATTATTTAACTAGTGGCCCGTTGCAGGAAGATTCCTGCAATAGGGCTTCCTGCTGCACTCTCTCCTGCCCTGCCTGCTTCCCTTCCTTCTCCCCAGCCCTGCCTGCTTCCCTTCTTTCTCCCCCACCCCGCCTGCTTCCCTTCTTTCTCCCTGCCACCCCGTTTGCTTGCTTCTCCGCAGCTTCGCTTTCTTCTGCAGCGCTTGGCTTCTTTCTACACTGTCTTGATATGCAAATTAACCACCATCTTTGTTGGGTTAATTTGCATACTTGCCCTGATTGGCTGGTGGGCATGGCTTGGGTGTAGCAAAGGTGCAGTCAATTTGCATATTACTCTTTTATTAGGTAGGATAGCTAGAGTTTTGCTCTTGATGTTCAAGTTTTGAAAATGATAACATGTGTGTACTTTAGTTTTTGCATTGGCATTGTTTGCAATTGTTTTAATATTACAGCTTTATTCTTAATGTTTAAATTTAACTTTTATTATAGTAGCTTAAAAACAAACAAACAAAAGAGTGAGATGTAGAGGGCCGCCTGGGAAGGCATATGGGCATTTCTTTAAATTGTTGTCAGCTGGAGGAGAAAAAATGGCAATGGAATAGAGTCGTGTTTGGAGTCTGGTCCTGGGGCGGAGAGTAGGAGCAGAAGAGGTTCGCAGGGGGAGTGTATATTGGCAAGCCAAGGGACAGCTAAACTCCAGGAGAAGGCGGGGGAGTGCTGGCCAGGGTTCCCCTGACCTTGCAGCACCCACAGGGGCTGGGTCCCCTCCCGGAGCTGCGGGCTCACCGGGCGCCTCGCCATCTTGCAAGGAAAGGAGGATTTTATCGGAAACCTGACTTTCCGCAACAACTGCAAACACTGAACATCTGTGAGGACCAGAACACCGGTCCCCTATCAGCGCAAACATTCCGATTCAAAGGAACTCTTCACTGCACCACGGAAAGGTCAGATTTCGCCTGAAATAAGGTGTGGTTTCTAATCCCCGTGGTGGGTGAGGGAAGCGCTGGGTGAGGGAAGCGCGGCAGCCGCAGGACCTGCAGGAACCGGGAGGTCTGTGCCTAGAAAAATCGGTGGCAGTTGGAACTGCCGTGATCCGTGAATGTGGAAGGGGGTCTTCTGAGCTGCTAACAGAAGTGACCTCTTGAAAGCAACTCATTTTAATCTGACGAGGACGGTCAGACTAAGAATTTTCAAAGGAGTGCAGGATCCTTAGACTGGCGCACAGACCCACTGTCCGCACACTTGGGCTCTTTCCGGCTCTGATTGCTAATCCCAATACATAGAAAAACCCAGGTGGAAACCCTGAAAGACTGCAGGGGGGGAGTTGTTTTTCCGGAACCTGGGGAGCAGAGCTTGGTGTATCCATCGGAGAGGCAGCTCTGAGGTGCACACCTCCACAAGCTCTGAGGCACACACCTCCACAAACCGGTAGTGAGTGCCATAGAGGGGAAAAAAAAAAAAAAGCTAGAGAGGCCCGGATGTCAATTCAGAAACCCTGCCACCCAGGGGCTGAAACGCTAATTGTCTCTGGTGTAATCAAAAATAAATACGAGAAATTAAGACACGGCCAGCTTAAAAAGCAGGACTGGCTTACAACACTGAGAAGCAGTAGAATGAAGCTGATCTGAAATACCGCCCAGACTTGGAAACAGGCATACCAAACAGAATAATAGAGGAAGTGAATGACAGCCGCTACTGCACATTTTAGTCTTCCTATTTTTTAAATTTTTAATTCTTTTTTCAATTTTTTTAAATTTTTTTATTATAATTTTTTATTTTCATTTTTTGCATCTTTTACTTAAGAAACTAATTTTTTTCTTTTTCCTCACTCGATTTTCACCTTTTTAATTATTACATTTTTATTTTCAATCACCATTATTATTACTATTATTTTACTTTTTTTTTTAAATGTCATATGATTTTCCCTTTCTTGTATTGTGGGATTAGTGTCCTACATTCTATTTGCATCTTTCCCTTACCCTATCTCAACGCTAACATTTTGCCATCACTCTCCTCCTAACCTTTCCCCTTTTGGTCTCCAGTTTATCTTAACCCTTTCTGGCTATAGATTTTCCCTACTTTTTCAGTTTACCCTCTGCTAAACTTTCACCCTACTTATATATCCAATTCCCAACCCCTTGCTCCAAATCCATACATACCTCTCTCTACGCTACCTTAAAATAATTATTTTTCTCGCTGGCCTTTTGTTGTTGTTTGCTTGAATGTTGATTAGATTGAATTTTTATGTTTTTTTATGAGATTGTTTTGATTATTCTTTTTGTTTGTTTGGTTGGTTCTTTTGTTTGCTTTGTTTTTGTTTGTTTTTTACTTTTGTTTTCCCTTGCCTCACTTGATATTAGTTGGTGTTGCAGTTTGTATTAATCTCCAGGCTCGTGTTGCTGGAATTTGCTGGGAATAGTGGTTGTTCTAGTGGAGTCTACTCCCCATATATATAGTTTGTTCCCCTTTTCTCTCTGAGTATCGTTCTTGTCTCTCTTACTTTTTTTTCTTTTCTTCTTTTTTTCTGCTCTTTTCCCAAGTTCAGATTCACACTCTTTTTTTTTTGTTGTTCTTTCTTTTTACTCTCCCTCTTCCACTCCTATTCCCAAATTTGTCTTTCTCTGGTGGTTACCTTTATGAGAGGTTATTAATATCGTGAATGCAATTCTGTTCAGTGCCTTGTGTGTTGTATTTTGTACCTTTAAATCAACGCCGGATAGAGAGAACTATATAACCAGACATCCGGAGAAGAGAGACCATGGGGAGACAAAGAAATAGCCCACATAGGAAAGAGAAGCAGGCATCACCAGAAAAGGAAGTAAACGAATTAGAGGCAAACAACCTATCAGAGAAAGAATTCAGAGAAATGATCATAGGGTGGCTGAAAAGGATGGAAGACAAAATCGACAATATGAGTAAGAACCAAGAGGAAATGAAGAAGAACCAAGAAGAAATGAAAAATGACATCGCTGCTGTAAAGAACTCAATAGAAAGCATCAAGAGTAGACTAGAAGAAGCAGAGGACCGCATAAGTGAGCTAGAAGACAAGATGGAAAAAAATACCCAATTACAACAGCTTCTAGAAACAAAAATTAGAAAGCATGAGGAGAGCCTAATGGAACTTCGGGACAACACAAAACAAAACAACATCAGGATAATAGGGGTACCAGAAGGAAAGGAAACGGAGCAAGGAATAGAAAACCTGTTAGAAGAAATAATAACAGAAAACTTCCCTGATATAGGGAAGAAAAAACTCACACAAATCCAAGAAGCTCACAGAGTTCCTGCAAAATGAACCCCAAAAGACAGACGCCAAGGCACATTATAATTAAGTTGGCAAACACCAACGACAAAGTAAGAATCTTAAAAGCGGCCAGAGAGAGACAGACAGTTACATACAAAGGAACCCCCATCAGACTAGCAACTGATTTCTCAACAGAAATTCATCAGGCCAGAAGGGAATGGAATGAAATATACAAAGTCATGCAAAGGAAGGGTCTAAATCCAAGAATACTGTACCCAGCAAGGCTATCAATCAAAATTGAAGGTGAAATCACGAGCTTCACAGACAAAAAAGGGACTAAGGGAGTTTATCACCACCAAACCAGCAATGAAAGAAATGCTAAAGGGTCTGCTGTAAAAAAAAAAAAAAAAAAAGAAAGAAAGAAAGAAAGAAATAGGAAGCAAAGAAGGAACACAGGGGTATAGAATAAAAATGGCGACAAATAAGTGCCTATCAATAATAACTTTAAATGTAAATGGATTAAATGCCCCAATCAAAAGATACAGGGTAACAGATTGGATAAGAAAACAAAACCCAGATATCTGCTGTCTACAGGAAACCCACCTCAAAAAAAAAAGGATGCATACAGACTGAGAGTAAAGGGATGGAAAAAGGTTTTCCAGGCGAATGGAAATGAAAAAAAAGCTGGGGTAGCAATACTTATATCTGACAAATTAGATCTCAAAGTGAAGGACATAACTAGAGATAATGCAGGCCACTTCATAATACTAAAGGGAGAAATCCAACAAGAAGAAATAACTCTGGTAAACATATATGCACCCAATACAGGAGCACCAAGATACATTAAAAAATTCCTGGAAGATATCAAAGGAGAGATTGACAGCAATACAATCATAGTGGGAGACTTCAATACCCCACTATCACCATTGGACAAATCCTCTAAACAAAAAATCAGCAAAGAAACATCAATCCTAAATGACTCACTAGACCAGATGGAATTCATCGACATCTTCAGAACATTTCACCCCAAAGCCACAGAATATACATTCTTCTCAAGTGCACATGGGTCATTTTCAAAGATAGACCATATGTTAGGACATAGGCAAAGTCTCTCCAAAGTCAAGAAGATAGAAATCATATCAAGTATCTTCTCAGATCACAGTGGCATAAAACTGGAAATCAACTACAATAAAAACAACCCAAAGAAATCAAACACATGGAGACTAAACAGCATGCTATTAAACCATGACTGGGTCACCAGAGAGATCAAGGAAGAAATAAAAAACATCATGGCAACAAATGACAATGAAAACACAACAATCCAAAATCTATGGGACACAGCGAAAGCAGTCCTGAGAGGGAAGTTCATAGCTCTACAAGCCTACTGCAAAAAAACAAGAAACAATGGTAATAAATTACCTAACCCAACAACTCAAAGAGTTAGAGAGAGAGCAACAAGAAAAGCCCAGTGTAAGCAGAAGGAAAGAAATAATAAAGATCAGAGCAGAGATAAACGACATAGAGACCAAAGAAACAATACAAAAGATCAACAAAACCAAGAGCTGGTTCTTTGAAAGGATAAACGAGATTGATGAACCTCTAGCCAGGCTCACCAAGAAGCAAAGAGAGAGGACCCAAATAAACAAAATCAGAAATGAAAGAGGTGAAATAACAACAGACCCCGATGAAATAAAGATTGTTACAAAATACTACGAACAACTCTATTCCAACAAACTGGACAACCTGGAGGAAATGGACATATTCCTAGAAAAATACAACCTTCCAAAACTCAATCGGGAAGAATCTAAACAGCTCAACAGGCCAGTAACTATGGAAGAAATTGAAGCAGTCATCAAAAAGCTTCCAGCAAACAAAAGCCCAGGGCCAGACGGCTTCACAGGAGAGTTTTACCAAACTTTCAAGGAAGAACTAAAACCTATCCTCCTCAGACTATTCCAAAAAATTCAAGAGGAAGGAACACTTCCAGGCTCCTTCTATGAAGCCAGCATCACCCTAATACCAAAACCAGATAAAGACAACTCAATGAAAGAGAATTACAGGCCAATATCCCTCATGAACATAGATGCCAAAATCCTCAACAAAATCCTAGCGAATCGGCTCCAGCAATACATCAGAAAGATCATACATCATGACCAAGTAGGATTTATCCCAGGAATGCAAGGATGGTACAATATCCGCAAATCAATAAGTGTGGTACATCACATAAACAAATTGAGAGATAAAAATCACATAGTCATATCAATAGATGCAGAAAAAGCATTTGACAAAATCCAACACCCTTTCTTGATAAAAACTCTCAACAAGGTGGGAATAGAAGGATCATACCTCAACATAATAAAAGCTATATATGATAAACCCACAGCAAACATCATACTCAATGGGCAAAAACTAAAACCATTTCCCCTAAGAACAGGAACAAGACAGGGATGCCCACTCTCACCACTCCTGTTTGACATAGTACTGGAAGTATTAGCTATCGCAATTAGGCAAGAAGAAGAAATAAGAGGCATCCAAATTGGAAAAGAAGAAGTGAAGCTGTCCTTATTTGCAGATGACATGATATTGTACATAAAAAACCCAAAAGATTCCATAAAAAAACTAATAGACTTAATAAATGAATTCGGCAATGTAGCAGATACAAAATTAACGCCAAGAAATCTATGGCTTTTCTATACACCAATAGTGAACTTACAGAAAGAGAGACTAAAAGAGCAATCCCATTTACCATCGCACCAAAAAAATTAAGATACCTAGGAATAAACTTAACTAAGGATGTAAAAGACCTATACGCGGAAAACTACAGGACACTGAAAAAAGAGATAGAGGAAGACGTAAACAGATGGAAGAACATACCATGTTCATGGATTGGTAGAATCAACATCATTAAAATGTCCATACTACCCAAAGCAATCTACAGATTCAATGCACTCCCCATCAAAATACCAACAGCATATTTCACAGACCTAGAAAGAACTCTCCAAAAATTCATCTGGAATAAAAAAAGACCCCGAATAGCCACAGCAATCCTGAGAAAGAAGAATAAAGTAGGTGGGATCTCAATACCAGATTTCAAGCTGTATTACAAAGCCACTGTTCTCAAAACAGCCTGGTACTGGCACAAGAACAGACATATTGATCAATGGAACAGAATAGAGAACCCAGATATCGACCCAAACCACTATGCTCAATTAATATTTGACAAAGGAGGCATGAACATACAATGGAGTCAAGACAGTCTCTTCAATAAATGGTGTTGGGAAAACTGGACAGATACATGCAAAAAAATGAAACTAGATCACCAACTTACACCATACACAAAAATAAACTCAAAATGGATACAGGACTTAAACATCAGACGGGAAACCATAAAAATACTAGAGGACTCCACAGGCAACAAAATCTCAGACATATGCCAAAAGAACTTCTTCACTGACACTGCCCCTAGGGCAATGGAAGCTAAAGAGAAAATTAACAAATGGGACTACATCAAAATAAAAAGCTTTTTTACAGCAAAAGAAACAATCAACAAAACAACAAGAAAGCCCACTCCATGGGAGAACATATTTGCAAATGCCATCACTGATAAAGGTTTAATCTCCAACATCTACAGGCAGCTTATGCAACTTAATAAAAGGAAGATAAATGATCTAATAAAAAAATGGGCAACAGACGTGGATAGAATATTTTCAAAAGAAGACAGAAGGAAGGCCAAGAGACACATGAAAACATGCTCAAAGTCACTTATTATCCGAGAGATGCAAATCAAAACAACAATGAGGTACCATCTCACACCTGTCAGAATGGCTATCATCAACAAATCAACAAACGACAAGTGTTGGCGAGGATGCGGAGAAAAAGGAACCCTCGTGCACTGCTGGTGGGAATGCAGACTGGTGCAGCCACTGTGGAGAACAGTATGGAGTTTCCTCAAAAAACTGAAAATGGAACTCCCATTTGACCCAGTAATCCCACTCCTGGGAATATATCCGAAGAAACTAGAAACACCAATCAGAAAGGATATATGCACCACTATGTTCATAGCAGCACAATTTACAATAGCTAAGATTTGGAAACAGCCTAGGTGCCCTTCAGCAGATGACTGGATCAGAAAACTGTGTTACATCTACACAATGGAATACTATGCTGCCATAAAAAAGAAGGAATTCTCATCATTTGCAGCAACCTGGATGGAGTTGGAGAACATTATGCTAAGTGAAATAAGCCAGTCAATGAAAGAAAAATACCACATGATCTCACTCATTTATGGATTGTAAAGAACATTATAAAGTGATGAACAAAAAGATAGATACAGAGACAGTAAAGCATCAAACAGACTTTCAAATTACAGGGGGAAAGTTAGGGAGAGGTGGGGGAGATATGAAATCAAACGAAGGACTTGTATGCATGCATATAAGCATAAACAATGAACGCAAAACTCTGGGGGGTGAGGGCATGTATGGGGGTGGGGTGGGGGGGTAATGGTAAGATATGTACACATATAATACCTCAATAAAAAAATGTAAAATAAATAAATAAATAAATAAATAGTTGTCAGCTGAGCCCGAGATGACTGGCAGAGCCACATCTTGGATACACATTTCCCCGAGATGGTGGAGATTGTTGTCAGCTTGGCCTTCATATCAGCCCCCTACCCATATCAGGTGTCAGCACGGGTGGGTCTAGATATGTAAATCCTGTCAAGCACTAGGAATGCTAGGGCCTACTGAAAAATGCAAATAAACTCCTTTGATCCTAAGTTTTGGTGATACTTCCTGGTATTGGTGGTATAAAATAAATGTGCTGCGTGGGCTGAGTCGTCGCTGCCTTTCCATCAGAGAGAATGACGTCCCACCTGGCTCCCAGCTTGCTTCTATTTTTGCGCCTTGCTCTCTTTCTTTTATTTCTTAATCCCCAGCTCCTCCACTCAGCAACCGGACCCGTTCGTTTTCTGTGCTGGACGCGGAAAAGAGAAACACCTCCACACCCATAGTCCATTTTGTCTGGGTCTAAGGCCATTCCAGGGTGAGATGCCCCCATGTTGGGGACAATGCGGAGTCCCGAGGCAGATGGACCCCCATGGCTTTCTTGAAAGAGGGCTGGCAGCCCCCTGCTTGCTGCCCTCTCGTTGGGATGGGAGACAGCCTATGAGAAGATGGTGATCTGGGGCTGTGGGTTTTAGGCCTTTAACCCAACTTCCATCGATTTGGGAAGTCCAGCCTCCACCTGAGGGGCCAAGAAGCCTGGGGAGTGAGGCTCATTGCTCCAGCAAACAATGAGCGGTGTCTCCAAAACAAGGGGGAGGGCCCAGGTGGCCAACTGGATGTTGGTCAGGGGTGCCAGGGCCTGGGAAATACCCAGAGTGTCCTGTGATCTCTGGGTGGTCAAGCTGGGGGGTAAGGTCCGGTGGGCGGCCAGACCTCTTTATGTCATCAGGGGAGGGGCCAGGTCCCAGCTAGAGCTGGGGCACGGGCAGGGGCTGGGGCAGGGAGCAAGGGGCAATGGGCAAGGGGCAGGGGGTAGGGGCAGGGGGATAAGGGCTGGACTTGGGGCAGGGGAAGAGGCAGGGGCTGGGGGCTGGGGGAAGAGCTGGGGGAGGGGCTGGGGCAAGGTCATGGGGAGGGGCAGGGGGCTGGAGGAGGGGCTGGGAAGGGGCAGGGGCAAGGGCAGGGGCAGAGAGAGGAGCAAGGACAGGGGCAGGAGGAGGGGCAAAGGCAGGGGCAAGGTTAGGGGCAGGGGAAGGGGCAAGGGGAGAAAGAGGAGAAGGGACAGGCTAGGGGCAGGGGCAGGGTGAGGGGAGAGAAGAGCGGGGGAGAGGGTCTGGGGCTGGGGTTGAGGCTGGGGCTGGGGCTAGAGTTGGGGGAGGGGCTGGGGGCTGGAGGAGGGGCTGGGGGAGGGGCAGGGGCAAGGGCAGCAGGTGGGGCAGGAGGAGAGGCAAGGGCAGGGGTAGGGGCAGGGGTAAGGGCAAGGGAAGAGTCAGGGGGAGTGGAGG
The DNA here is from genome assembly GCF_027574615.1 of Eptesicus fuscus. Lineage (NCBI taxonomy): Eukaryota > Metazoa > Chordata > Mammalia > Chiroptera > Vespertilionidae > Eptesicus > Eptesicus fuscus. Next base: position 80,841 of record NW_026557628.1, on the reverse strand, counting down.
GGCAGGGGTAGGGGCTGGGCCTGGGGCTGGGGCTAGGCCTAGGGCTAGGGCTTGGGCTAGGTCTTGGGCTAGGTCTTGGGCTCAAGGCTGGGGAACACAGTGGCCGTTGCAGGAGACTCTCTCGCCTCCATGGCAGTGCCAAGTATGTCTGACTGCCATCCATTGGAGCTTCTCTGGGAACTCCAGGACTGTGAGAGGGCATAGGCTGAGCTGAGCGACTACCCCCACACACCTCCAGCCCACAAATTTCATGCACCGGGCCTCTAGTTTAATTATAATGTTCCTCGGTGTCAGTCTTTGGTGTTCATTTTGATTAGGACTCTGTGAGCTTCTTGAATTTGTGTGAGTTTTTTCTTCCCTATATCAGGGAAGTTTTCTATCATTATTTATTCAAACAGGTTTTCTATTTCTTGCTCACTTTCCTCTCCTTCTGTTACCCCTATCATGTGGAAGTTGTTTTGTTTCATCTTGTCCCAACATTCCCTTAGGCTCTCCTCATGTTTTTTAAGTTTTTTTTTTTTTTTTATGGATTCTGCTGTGCTTGGGAATTTTTTTCTACCTTGTCTTCTAGCTCACAGATGTGCTCCTCTGCTTCTTCTAGTCTGCTCTTAATGCTTTCTATTGAGTTCTTTATAGCAGCGATGTCATTTTTCTTTTCTTTCTTTCTTTTTAAATATATTTTATTGATTTTTTACAGAGAGGAAGGGAGAGGGATAGAGAGCTAGAAACATCGATGAGAGAGAAACATCAACCAGCTGCCTCCTGCACACCCCCTACTGGGGATGTGTCCGCACCCAAGGTACATGCCCTTGATCGGAATCAAACCTGGGACTTTTCAGTCCGCAGGCCGATGCTCTATCCACTGAGCCAAACCAATTTCGGCTCATTTTTCATTTCTTCTTGGTTTTTCTTCATTTCCTCATGGTTCTTACACATATAGTTGAATTTGTCTTCCATTCTTTTCAGCGACCTTATGACCATTTCTCTGAATTCTTTTCTGACATATTGCCTACTTCCATTTCGATTACTTCCTTTTGTGGTGATGCCTCCTTTTCTTTCACATGTGGGCTCTTTCTTTGACTCCCTATGATCTCTCTTCTCCGGGTGTCTGATTATGTAGCTCTCTCTCTCTCTGCTTTTCCTAGGCGAAATCTGACCTCCCAAGGGGACACTTTGCATATTGCCTTTTACATATATAGATAGTAATAGGGGTATAATATAAAAATTATAGTAACTTTTTATAGTAGGTGACAACTAAGTTTCCTTGTATAGCCACGTGGGGAGGGGGAAAGGGTCCCACCAACTTCTTGTATCCGTGGTTTATAAAGGCTGTAGTTCCTGTGTCCTGATATCCCCTTTGATTGGTCAATATTCCCTTTATAATTGGTTACTATAGTGACTCCCGAGGCCCTCCTCCCTCATTGTGCTCTTATTCCTTCTGGTCTTTCTTACTTCTTTATTTTGTAAATATAGACCTTTTTTGGCTATTCCTAGTTACATTGTCCTATGGAAATATACCTGTTGCTGCTCCCTTGTCATATGGAAATGTTTCTGAACTTGGCTTCCTTGTGTTCTCTAAATGTACCTTCTCCCTGCTGTAGCCCTGGTTGTGTTTTTTGTTTTGTTTTTTCACATGGACCCCAATTCTAAAAATTCCCTAAACCTGCCAATATTCCCGTAAAATTCCTGTTTCAACTGCCTTTGGGGATAGGGGGTGCCACATCTTTCTGGCTGCTTCCTGCTGGCAAAGGGATCATAGTTTGGGGCAGCAGTCAGGGTCCTATTGGAAGTGGGTGGTATAAGGGTCCATGGAAGATGGATGTAGCGACCATCATTTGCTGTTCCATGCGGAGGATCTGGAGTAGTTTAAGGGCTTCTGAATGGAAGAATATGAAACATACCAAAGATTAAACAGGCAATGGTTTAAGGTACCTTATTTTAAAAAACAGTAAAAACCAAAGTCTGCAAAAGGGAGTTAGCTAATACATCTTTAATTGGTGCCCAGACTTCTGGGTCAAGAAGCTATGAGGCATTATTTTAGCTAAGCTGTTTGCAGCAAGGAGTGTTATTCATGGCACAGGATTTGCCCTGCTGAATCATGGGCTTCTCTGTGAATAAAAATCTTGGTGGGTTGAGAAGTGATTCTGGCATGGTTGGTGGTAGTGGCAGTATAAGTTGTCCTATAGACTAAGATTTAACACATTTTACTCTGAAAGAGATGTGGGAGATATATATCTAATTGAGATTATTCAACCCTGAATTGGGCTGCTTATAATATACTTAGTAGTTAGGGATTTGGGGAGCCAGTGTGGCTGAAAATTTTGCTACATTAGGTGTTGTATTGCGAATCAGCGAGCTGCACAAGACACCTTAATGAGCCAATTAGTTAGGAGTCATCTTTATTGTGTGCAGGTTCAGAGCAGATTACCTCTATCAAATTCTGAACAAACATAGGAGGGAAAATTTACTTTGTATATTGTTCTAGTTCTTTGTATAAGTTATTTTTGTAGATAGCTTGTAACCTTGAGTACATATCATATCTAGCAAACACCTGTCATATCTATACAGACAACTTGTAACCTTGAGTATCTTATCATATCTATACAGACAACTGTGACCTTGAGTATCATGTAATGTCTATACAGGCACCTGGCATCAATATCAGCAAATCAGTTAGATGTCCAGCTTGCAAGGGCAGACAATGAAGTTTATCTTTTCTATTCAAGCAAAAAACAAAGTTATTTTACAGTCTAAAAATAACAGAGTTGACCTACAGAATAACAAATTAAGAATAACAGAGTAGTTCAAAGACAGCTTTAAACAGTAGTTTTTTCCAAAAGAGGGATCACTATGCTTCATAGAGATACAAAAAAGGGAGCTATAATTGGGAGCATCTCATGGGGTCCCAGAAAGGTCAGAGGTCTCCTCCAGGTACCAGCCTAGGGTTTAGACAGAATAAGAATTATTTAAAAAATGAAAACATTGTTTATCTAGAAATACCAGAGTGTGTTACTTATCTGCCACTATTGACATCCCAGGATCCCTTTGAAGGGGAAGTTTCAGGTCCTTCAGAGGCTCACATGAGTAGATATTTGGTGATTATTTGATGGCAATACAGCTTTGTCTGATGGGGAAAATAAGACATTTGGGGGGCTAGCAATATGAATCTGTGCCAGTAACCTAATGTACATTCTTGATAGCCTATAATTAAGTCACTGCCCCTTTCTTCACAATCTGGTCTGGCAAGACCTGTCTTCCTAATTACTCCCAATTTACCAAGGGGTCATAAACAAAGAATGTAACAGCTTAGCTACAGCTGACACCACCCAGACCAGGCATTTAGATACACTCTAACTTCCCCTTCTAACTGACTCAGGAGGGGCTATGGGAGCCCACCACAAAAGCCTGGTAGTTAGGAAACAGATAGAAAATAAAGAAACCGAAGGGTATAAAGAGAAAGCTTCCTCCATATTGGCTTACTCAGGATTTGGAGAACTGACCCCCTGAGTCACTGTACTAGTACGTGTGAAACATCTGAAAATAAATAGGGTTATCCTGGACCTCCAAGTGCTCCTGTGTATTTTTTGGTTATCTGGTAAATTCTGTAACATGTCCTCCTCTTGTGCTGGCGTTCAAGGCTCACTGGAGACAGATGGATCTAGGAGTCAATGTTGCAGACCTGTTGGGAGAGTTAAAGATGGTGCCTGTTAAAGGGCTTTTTGCCTAGTTTAAAGGCCTGCCCAAATAAATGAGGGTTATTTCAGAAAGCTCTGGGGCAGTGTTGTCCATGTTAGCTGATGGCTTTGATTATTGGAATCTTTGAAAGGCAAAAAGGGTCTGTGAGTTAGGAGACAGGAGTATATGTAGAAAAGGCATCCTTGGTATTTAGTACTATAAACCACTTTGTGTTTTCCAGAATTTGGGCAAGTAAATCATAAGGGTTAGGGACAATTGGCTGGATAGGAATCACTGCCTTATTTACTAGTTATAATTCCTGAACTAGTCCTTCCCCTCTATTAGGCTCTTGTACCCCTAAGATGGGAGTATAGTAAGGATTATGACAAGGGTTCAATAAACCTTGGGCTTCTATAACAGATGACTTATTAGAATATTGAGTCCTTCTAGAGCCTGAGTTGAGAGGACATTGTTTCTGATGTGAATATGAGGCTTTTCAGGAAGGCACGGAAAAGGACAGCTTACCCCAGCTATGACCTAAAGGCTGAGAAAAATATCTCTTTCTTGTATTCCCAGACATGCCTATAACAGCTACAGCCTCTGAAGATGATTTACCAGGGCTTGGGAGGAGTACATAGAAAGTGGTTTCATCATTTGGAGGAAATTAATTTCCTTGCCCTCTACTGTCAGGCTTACCTGGGGCTCCTGTGGTAAATTACAAAAAAGGGAGCTATAAGTGGAAGCAGCTTCGAAGGCAGTCCTCTGAGGAGCTGGGTTGGGATACCCTGGGCCTTGTCAGTCCTATTGGGCAAGCTAGGTTGCCATAGGTACTTTGCTCTTCCATTTCTTGGGAGGTTTACTATGTCCTCATCCATGCCTTCCACTTCTGCCCCATTCCTCTACCTAAAGTTTTCTTGTGACTGCCTGTGCCAGCTAAAGGTCTTCACTTATATGGTCCATAGGCTGTTCTTGTAAGACCCTCCTTCAATTATTATTTGTAATATTCTTTCATTGAATACTATTGCATGTCATGTTGATCTGAGCCAGTGCTTGTTGCTCACCTCTATGGTCCTTCATTAATACTCTGGAGATGCAGGTTTTATATACTTGTACAATACATGGTACAAAGATAACCCTGTGTGTGTGTTTTTTTTCCACGTGATGAACATGCAAGATGATCTCAGTTAAGGCTTGGCACTTCTTAGTGACAACTGGGGGAAGTTATGACATAAGTGCTGTGTTGAGTCTGCACATGACCAACAGTGTTTAGCTGCAGGAGCCCCTGGCCACAGCTCATTTGTACATCTTCTTTCCCATACTTGATTCTTTTCTGACTTGTCGTTTAACCTGCCTGTTGGCTACCTTCTCCTTTGGGGCCTTTTTATATCACCTGTCCCTCTGCACTGCTCTCTCTGCAATATTCTATAACATTGTTATGAGGTGCACATGCATGTGTAAAGAATCCTCAAACACCAGAGACTCTTTTATTGTTTTTACATAGAATAAGATATAACCAACCTTCTGAACAGCTTGCCAGTTTTACCAACAGAGAAACTGCTGGGCACACTTAGCAGAAGAATGAGCTTTACACCCTGATTTTCTTCCATGTGGTACTTGCCATATCTGCGTCTCAGATGTGTGTTTTGGAACCAGTCTGCATTCCTGTTGATTGTTACATGTCAGTTATAAATCTACCTTAATAAAGCCTTAAAAAGTACTTCCAAATAAAAACCTAGATAATCCCCTCTTGTTAGTAAATTAAAATGATGACCTGATACGGGTTCTACCATCTCTCTTCTAATTTCTTTAGATGATCAGCCTTGCTGCATTCCTGTTGATTCTGAAGGCAATAGTCTTCACTTCCTTCCACTATTTTCTGCCCCCGAGCAAGGCTAGGTTTTTATTTGGAAGTACTTTTTAAGGCTTTATTAAGGTAGATTTATAATTGACATGTAACAAAATTCATTCTTCTAATGTGTACTATTTGTTGAGCTTGGACATACAGATAAAGCTGTAAAACAGTCTAATGTAAAATAAGCTTATCTCTCACCCACATACAGGTTAGGGTAGCAGTTGGTTTACAGATGTGAGTATGCAACACACTGAGTTTATTCTCTTTTTTAAAAAATAAATACTTTATATATTTTTAAGTTTTTAAAATATTTTATTGACTTTTTAGGAAGAGAAGAAGGGAGAGAGAGAGAGAAATGGTGATATGAGAAACATTGAACTGCTACCTCATGCATGCCCCCTCCAAAGCATCCAGGCAGGCATATGGCCTGACCTAGAAATAAACTATTGACCTTTCAGAGCAGGGGATGTTGCTCAACCAACTGAGGCACACTGGCCAGAGAAGAGTTTATGCTTGTATTTTTATTTTTAATTATTGAATTAATATCCATACAACAATTCTAAACCTTCTTTTGCCACACCCTATATTTATCTCCTGCCCTTTCATAATCTCTCTTTCTGCCCTCACCTGCCCTAAATGCAGTTATTGATTTCCCTTCTTTTACAAGATTAGTATATATATATGGCCTTGTGCATGAAATTTGGGCATGGAAGGGGGTCTCCCAGCCTGGCCTGCACCCTCTCCAATCCTGGTCCACTCGGGGGATGTCCTACTGCCAGTTTAGTACAGCTGGCCTGCCTGTTGGCCTGATCGCCCCCTAACTGCTCCCCTGCCAGCCTGTGGGCCCTCAACTGCCCTCCCCTGCTGGCCTGATGGCCCCCAACTTCCCTGATGGCCCCCAACTGCCCTGCCCTGCTGTCCTGATTGCCTCTAACCACCTCTGCCTCAGCTCCCACCACTGTGGCTTTGTCCAGAAGGAAGCCTGGAAGTGCAGTGTGGCAATGGAGGGAGGTCTGACATAAGAATGGTGTTCAGATTGTACCAGGAACCTGCTCCTGTGTAACAGTGTAGGTTCCAATGGCCATACCTCATTTATACATTTCCTTTTCCATACTTGACACTTTGCTGACTCGTCATTTTATCGGTGACTTCCTAGCTTTGGCTATCTTCGCCTTTGTGTCCTTTTTACATCACCTATTCCTCTGCATATCTCTGAAGTATACTACCACATGGACCTATGCAAGTGTTATGAGGAGCACACACATGCTTAAATACCTCTCAAACACCAGGTACTTGTGTATTGAATTTTACTTGAAATGAGATGTAACCAACCTTTTGCACAGCTTGCCCATGTCACCAGCAGAAAATATCTACTGAATGCTATTAGCAGCACAATGAGCTGGACATTCCGCTTCTCTTCCACGTGGTGCTTGCCATGTTTTTGCTCTATTTCTGTTGAAGTCTCCCTTGTTTTGTGATCTTCAGTGGTCAAGAACTTCACAGTGGCCTCTTATTTACCCATCTTTCAGGTCTTTCATTTTCTGTCAACTGCATGAAATCAATGTAGTATGTGCAAAAACACTTTTATAATGGACTTCCCTGTCACCAGAGTAAACATTCATTTCCTCAACATTTCTCTGTTTTTAGGTTGTTGGCATAAAATGGATGATGTGCAAGCCTATTATGAGCACAGTGTATATATAGGAGATTCTCAGGTCAGGGCTTCCAAGACAGCTCCAGTCACCTAGGGGACCCATCTGCATAGCCATGTTTCTCAGTGTTAAAAGTTATTTTGCACCTGACTGAGTTACAAGTGGTATACTCTGAGAAGAATGTGTTCTTAAGTGATGCATGTGTGAGAGACTTGTGTTTCAGTGCAATCCCTTAACTGCAACAGAAGGATGCCAGTGGTGAGAAGCCCTGGAATGAAGATATGAAGAGTGACTCACTTGTGACCAGCTGTTGCTTCTACTTATCCAGGGTGTCTGCAGCTAGTACGGAAGTTGGGGAAGACTCCCCAGCCATCTCAAGGCTTCTCCAGTACCAGGCCACTCTTAATACTGAGGATCCACACGGTAACAATGAGATTTCACAGGATTTTCTCAGTGGAAAAAGACATCACCAGTGGTTTGAATGTGAAACAGCTGCCAGCCAGAAACAGAAAGTTGTTTATCAGAAAGGTCTCTTGCCGAAACCGGTTTGGTTCAGTGGATAGAGCGTCGACCTGCGGACTCAAGGGTCCCAGGTTCGATTCCAGTCAAGGGCATGTACATTGGTTGCGGGCACATTCCCGTAGGGGGTGTGCAAGAGGCAGCTGATCGATGTTTCTCTCTCATCGATGTTTCTAACTCTCTATCCCTCTCTCTTCCTCTCTGTAAAATAAATCAATAAAATATATATTTTTTTTTAAAAAAAGAAAGGTCTCTGCTCTGGAGATATGATTTATGAGTATAATAAATGTGGGAAAGTGTTTAGACAAATCTTTAATCACCTTCAACATGGGAGAGTTCACACTGGAGATGCATGTACACTATGAGTGTACTGATTGTGGAAAGGTCTTCAGTGAAAGCACTGCTCTCATTAAACATAATAGAGTTCACATTAGAGAAACGTGGTATGAGTGTAGTGACTGTGGAATGTCCTTCAGTCCCAGGTTTGACTTCATTAGACACAACAGAGTTCACACTGGAGAAAATCCATATGAGTGTAGTGATTGTGGGAAGTCCTTCAGATACATGTCTAACCTCATTAAACACCAGTGAGTTCACACTGGAGAAAAGCCCTGTGAGTATACAGAATGTGGAAAATCCTTCAGTGAAAGCAGAACTGTTATTAAACACCAGAGAGTTCACACTGGAGAAAAACGTTATGAGTGTAGTGAATGTGCGAATTCTTATACACAAAAGAGTTCACACAGGAGAAAATCCATATGAGGGTAATGACTATAGAACAAGCATGTCAAACTCAAAGGCTAACATGGGCCAAATAAAAAAGGTTTAACTGTATGTGGGCCGCAAAAAACAAAAGCTTCAATTTTCATAGAAACGTAGGTTTATTTCTATAGAGACATGCTGAATACAAAGGGCTGAAATAAATGAGTAATTGTTAACATAAAATAATAGAACATTTTAATAAAAATTTAATATTTTTTCTTGAACATTAACTTACCAGACACTGAATAACTGCACAAATTAATAAGTGTAGTGCAAATAAACCTATTTTTTCTTGTTCTCTGAAAGCAAAATATTTCCTGTTGTGCACACCAAACAAGTCATTCTATGACTAATGGCATGGCAATTGGCTGCTAAAATATTCGCTGCTAGTATTAATGGAGAGAAATGGTGTGCCTGCCCGTAAGGGAAATGAATGTAACACAATTATAGTCATCAGTCCTTAGCGAACATTGTAGTTTGTTATTAATAATTATATAAAACAGGATATTGTGAAAATTAAGTTATAAACTTTTTATTAAAACAATTCTTATATACCGTTATATTGGCTGGGCCACAAAAATATTAGTTGTGGGGTGCGAGTTTGACATGCTTGCTATAGAAAGTCATTCTGGCATATCTATGCACTCATTCAACATCAGAGAGTGCACATTGGGATAAAGCCTTCTGAATGTACTGATTGTAAGAAATCTTTTAGCCGAAAATATAACCTTACTAGACACCTGAGAGTTCACACTGGAGAATAGCCTTAAATGTGCAGGGAATTTTATTTGTCTTACTGAGAATAACAACAATGAAGGAGAATCTGTGACACACATTTACCTTCATATAAAACCCTTTTATCAGGACATACACCCTGCTAGATTCCTCATAACTTTCAGGTACAAGTGAGACTTTAAGGAGGTGCTTGCACTTGTTATCCTGACCAGGCCATTGATGTCACTGTGAGTGCTGTGGCTGGAGTGATTTCACCTCCACCACCTGGCTCACCTGAACAGTGTGAATCAGTCACAAACCCTGCATGCTCACTTGTGCTTGAGAAAATTCTGAATATTCTGAACTCTTGGCAGCATGTTCATTCCTTTCTCTCTGACTAGAAAATGGGCCTGACCCAGGGTTTTCCCAGAACACCCATAGTCAGCTAAGAAGTGGTACCTCTTTCAGAGACATTGTGGTTCTCATAGTATCCTTAGGTTCTATTTCACCAATGTGCATTGGCTTGATGTACATAATTCTGGTTTATGATATTTTTGTAAAGGTGTTTTTTCTTTTGTATCTTTAATTGTGTTTGCTTTATTCACTGCCTGTGATGATTTGCCAGCAGAGTTGTAATCTGTCAGCATGTAGATGTGAACAGATATTATGGGGCCATCAAACTTTCTGTGCTTCTGAAGGAAGAGCATGCTGGTAGAAAATCACATTTTGTCCAAAATGGGCTTATTTTTCATTGCTGCCCAAGGCCTTGAAAGAAAGGCTGCATGACTTTGTGGTTTTAATTTGGAGCCTGGTACCTTGTTTATGAGGTCAATGGTCACCCTGAAGGGAAGGCCTTTTACTGTGCCTCTGTGAACAATATGAATTATGTTCTCTGTTCACAGTATGTATTACATAAGTCTCAGCAATGATGAGGGGAACTCCTCTCCACATACTGCAAAGGAGCCACGTACCATAAAGTACAAAATTACATGGGTTGCTGGCATTTGTTGTAAGACTCTGAGGTTAAACTACTATTGAGACAGAAACTCTTTTCATAGTGATAGGAGAGACTGCAGTAAATTACATGAAAAATGCCTCATCTGAATGTAAATCCAAAATGTTCCAGGGTGTGAGGCTTGTGTGATCTTTGTGAACAGACATTCTCAGGACCTCCATAACTATTTCCTGTAGCTGAAGTCATTGGTAGAGAAAATAATTTAATGGTTTTGTGGGTTCCCGTGGCCTCTGTAGCATGTTCACCTCATTTCTCATTTTGTAAGAATTCAAAGCTAGAGGAAGGATAATCCTGTAATCAGTCCTAGGATGTCTTTTGTAACCAGTCAGCATTCCTGTGGATTCCTATGGCATAATATTCACTGCTTGCCAATATTTGTTGCCACTGAGGTAATGATGTTCCTCCCAGGATATAAGAACTAACATGCAAGAAAGTGCATTAAAGCTGTGAAGCCATCACATGTGAAATAATCTTATCTGTCACTATATACAAGGTGTGGCAAAAGTAGGATTTCAGTTGTGTACACAAACACATCTCTTGTTCTTTTTTAAAAAATATTTTTTAAAATAGCCCTAACCGGTTTGGCTCAGTGGATAGAGCATCCGCCTGCGGACTGAAAGGTCCCAAGTTCGATTCCGGTCAAGGGCATGTACCTTGGTTGCGGGCACATCCCCAGTAGGGGGTGTGCAGGAGGCAGCTGATCGATGTTTCTCTCTCATTGATGTTTCTAACTCTCTATCCCTTTCTCTTCCTCTCTGTAAAAAATCAATAAAATACGTTTAAAAATATTTTTTAAATACCTTTATTTTATTTTACATAGGAAGAGAGGAAGGAGAGATAAACATCCATGAGCTCCATCCCGCACATTCCTTACTTGGAACCCAGGCAGGTCTGTGCACTGACCTGGAATTCACCAGGGACCATTTAGTTCACTGGATGACACCCACCCAACTGAGGCACAAGGTGAAAGAAGAGTTTATTCCTGTATTTTTATTTGTTAGTTATTATTCTCCATACCAACAACTCTAAACCTACATTTCCCATATTCTTCATTTTCCTCCTGCCATTTTATAATCTCTCTTTCTGACTTTCCCAGTCTTCCATGCAATCATTCATTTTCCATTCTTTACATTAGATTAGTTCATATTCTTCATAATTTAATAAGTGCTATAAGGTGTGTACTTTTTAAGAAACACTGGTTTTCATAATGCTACACAGATACATTTTTAAAATATATTTTATTGGTTTTCAGAGAGGAAGGGAGAGGAGAGAGAGAGAGAGAGAGAGAGAGAGAGAGAGAGAGAGAGAGAGAGAGAGAGAAACATCAATGATGAGAGAGAATCATTGATCAGTTTCCTCATACATGCCGCCTACAGCGGATCAAGCCCTCAATCTGGGCATGTGCCCTTGACTGGAATTGGACCCAGGACCCTTCAGTCTGCAGGGCAACACTCTATCCACTGAGCCAAACCAGTCAGGGCTACACAGATATTTTGAGATTCAACACAAATGCTTATGTGAATATTGAATTTGTTTTATTGCTAAGTAGTATTGCATTCTATGGATAACAACTTCATCCATTGATCTGCCTATTAAATTGGTTATTTCCAGGTTTGGGGTATCTATCTATCTATCTATCTATCTATCTATCTATCTATCTATCTATATCTATCTATATAAAAGGCTAAGCAACTGTTGCATCCAAAACAACCGAACAGATGACCAAACGACTTAGCAGCAAGCTGCATGGGGTGACCAGGCCGGCAGAGGGGTTAGTGAGGGGCTACCAAACGACCAAACAGCAGGCTGTGTGGGTCAACCAGGTCCGCAGGGGGAGGGGCAGTTAGGGCAACCAGGCTGGCAAGGGGGGACAGTGAGGGGCGAGCAGGCCAGCAGAGGGGGGTGACCAGGCCAGCAGGGGGGGGGCAGTTAGGGGTGATCAGGCAGGCAGGCAGATGAGCAGTTAGGAGCCATTAGTCCCAGATTGTGAGAGGGATGCTTGATTGCCAATTTAGGCCCGATCTGAGGGGTCCTGGATTGGAGAGGGTGCAGGCTGGGTTGAGGGGGGACACACACCCCGTGCATGAATTTCATGCACCAGGCCTCTAGTCCTATATAATAATAGAGGAATATGCTCATTATTTGTTATGCCCTGAGTCATAATGACCTACCGCGCATAACGACCGGATCACGGATCTACAGGAGGGTGGGGGAACAGAGGGAAACAGGAGGGGGCAGGGAAGCAAGCTATGAGGGGTGAAGAGAGGAGGGAGGAGGGGGGCAGGGGAGCTACAGGAGGGTGGAAGCGACCCACTGGCACATGGATTTGTGCACAGGGCTACTAGTTATAAATAAATCTGTTTGGAATATTTGCATTCAGTTATCTTCATAGATATGTATTTTACTAATCAAACTGTTGCAGTGTAGGTGAATGTTTCACATTTTAACTTATGCAGAACTGTGTTTTAAAATTGTCATGCACTTTGCCTTCCCACACATGCCCAGCATATAAAAAAATCCAGTTTTTATTCAACCCTGCAAGGACATGCAGTGGCTAATATTTTAAAATAGTAGGTCTAGAATGTCTATATATGAACTTGCTTCAGTTTTAACTTCATTTTGTAATAATTTTTGATGGTGAACATTTTTCACACATTGATTTACATTGTCTTTATCTTTTTTGTTAAGATTTTGGCTCAGAAATTTTGCTTATTTTTAAAATAATTTATTTAACCAATATGAGGACAGTTCACAATCTAAGATATATTTGAATTTCACTCATTCCTCAATAACTAAATGACTTCTTGCTGTATGGAACTATGGGTTTTGAACACTGTAAGGAAAATTGTTTTTCTCAATTTTTAACCTATGTACAATTTAAATCCACGTGTACCATATATTTACAGGTTTTATATGCATTGTTAACATTCTCCACCACTCATTTCTAAGTCTAAGCATTCAATAATACATAAAGTGATGTCTAGGTTTGCAATCTTTGTGAACTTCCTCATGTAAATACCCTCATTGTGGTTAGTTTCAAACTGTCAAAATAATGGCACCGAACAAGGATATGATAAGATATTTCAGTAGCAAATCATTATATTTCCAACATATTAATAAGGTAGCAATCAGTATTCTCAAGAACATATATATGTTATATATATATACATATACATACACACACACACACACACACACACACACACACATATATGCAAAATATGCAAATTGTCCCCACAGGAGTTTGCCTGGGAGACTGATTGCTTGCTATGAAGTGCGCTGACCACTGGTGGGGCGGCATGGAATGAAGGAAGGCCCCTGCTGGCAGCTGGAAGGCCCCAATCAGTCCTGATTGCTGGCCAGGTATAGGGACCCTATCCATGCATGCATTTTGTGCACCAGGCCTCTAGTTTATAATAAAATCCTATATAATAAAACCCTAATATGCAAATCTACCAAACAGCTGAACGACCGATCACTATGATGTGCTCTGACCACCAGGGGACAGACACTCAACGCAGTAGCTTCCCCCTGTGGTCAGTGCGCTTTCACAGGGGGAGCACTGCTCAACCAGAAGCTGGGCTCACTGCTGACGAATGCAGCAGTGATGGTGGGAGCCTCTCCTGCCTCCACCGCAGCGTTAAGAGGGCATCCCCTAAGGGATCCCAGACTAAAGAAGGTGCAGGCCAGGCTGAAGGACCCCTCTCCCCGCAAGTGCACGAATGCCGTGTACTGGGCCTCTAGTAGCACAATAATTGGGAAATGTCAAGTTTTAAATAAAGTTTTGTTTATTCTTTAAAGTTTTGTTTACCTATTATTGATTTTTAAAATATATTTCAAAATGTTTGTATTGATTTCAGAAAGGTTAGAGAGAGGGAGAGAGAGATAGAAACATCAATGATAAGAGAGAATCATTGATAGGCTGTCTCATACAGGCCACCTACTGGGGTGGAACTCACAGTTTAGCATGTTCTTTGACCAGAAAGCTGAAGATAGTCACTGTGGTTGGTTTGGACAACCAGGATCAGAAAGTGGGGTCATGGCTGAATTGTGGGCCCTGTGGACAGAGTTGACCTTCTTTGCAGGAGGCCTCACAGTTTGCCTTGAGCCCCAGGCTGCCTTCCAATTGGTACCTCTGTACCAGAGGGAACTTTCCAGAAGGAAATGCAAATAATAAAAATGTCAAGTGGCTGACACTTTTGCTTAAAAGTGTATCTGTAAGGTACTTTATTTTATTTTATTTTCTTATTGTCTTAAATTTTACATATGTCTATTTTTCCCCCCAATTGACCGCCTCCCCCATCCATTCCCAGCCCTGGCAAGTCCCCACTGCCCTAGTGTCTGTGTCCATTGGTTATGCTAATATGCATGCATATAAGTCCTTTAGTTGCTCTCTAACCTCCCCTCCCCTACCATTTGTCTCTAGATCGATCTATTCTTGTTCATCAAATTATATTGATCATTATATCCCACATATGAGTGAGATCATGTGATATTAATCTTTCTCTGATTGGCTTATTTCTCTTAGCCTAATGTTCTCCAGTTCCATCCATGCTGTTGCAAATGGTAAAAGTTCCTTCTTTTTAATAGCGGCATAGTATTCCAATGTGTAGATGTACCAAAGTTTTTTAATCCACTCATCTTCTGATGGACACTTAGGCTGTTTCCAAATCTTAGCTATTGTAAATTGTGCTGCTATGAACATAGGAGTGCATAAATCCTTTGTATTTGGTGTTTCTGTTTCCTTGGGATATAGTCCTAGAAGTGGGATTACTGGGTCAAATGGGAGTTCCATTTTCAGTTTTTTGAGGAAAGTCCATACTGTTTTCCACAGTGGCTGCACCAGTTTGCATTCCCATCAGCAGTGCAGGAGGGTTCCTTTTTCTCCACATCCTTTCCAGCACTTGTCATTTGTTGATTTGTTGATGATAGCCATTCTGACAGGTGTGAGATGGTATCGCATTGTTGTTTTGATTTGCATCTCATGGATGATTAGTGACTTTGAGCATGTTTTCATATGTCTCTGGGCCTTCTGTATGTCCTCTTTTGAAAAGTGTCTATTTAGATCAGTGATGGGCAACCTTTTGAGCTTGGTGTGTTAAACTTCGCCAAAAAACTGAGCATAACTCGGGTAGTGTGTCACTTTGAGGAAAAAACATCATTTCGCAAATATTTCATCCTCAGGAGCAGCAAATGTTTCATCCTCGGCATGCGGCCGCCTTAGCGGCCGTGTGTCATCAGAAATGGCTACACGTGTCAGTGACGACACACGTGTCATAGGTTTGCCATCACTGATTTAGATCCTATGACCATTTTTTTGATTGGATTGTTTAACTTCCTTTTGTTAAGTTGTATGAGTTCTCTGTAAATTTTGGAGATTAAAACCTCAAATATGTTCAACCATGCAGTGGGCTTTCTTGTTTTGTTGGTTTCTTTTGCTGTGCAGAAGCTTTTTATTTTGATGTAGTCTCATTTGTTTATTTTCTCCTTAGTCTCCTTTGCCCTAGGGGCTGTGTCTGGTATTGTTATGAGATATGTCTGCTATTTTGCTGCCTATGGCATCTTGTAGGATTTTTATGGTTTCCCATGTAAGGTACTTTAGTATACACACCACAAGATAGTACTCCAGAGAAAAATGACATACACTGAGACAGTATTGATGATAAGCATCCACAGAATTTCAGATTATCTGGCCAAAATTCACAATAATGGGACAGAATATGGAATACAAGAAGTAATATTTGAGATAATGACATTTACAATAAATCTAGCTCAAAAATCATTTTTAGAAAGCCAACATCAGCCTATAGAGGTCTCCATTGGATTCCCGTGTTTTAAGAAAGAATGTACTGTCCAGTTAACTCAGTGGTTAGAGCTTTGGCTCCAGGAGCGAATGGTCTCTGGTTCCATTATGGTCAAGGGCAAAGACCTCAGTTGCAGGTTTAACCCTTTGCACTCGCTTGCTTTTTTCTCGATTCCTTTATTCTACTCAGGATTTAATTTTTTAAATACCCCAGATTTTATAAAGCATGGCAGTAGAATAAAAAACTGGAGTTTCTTTTCATACAAACTTATTTATTTGGATTTTTTAATATTTCAAATTATTGATTCATTCAAAGAGTAATTTTAATCTCTATAATTTTTCATGGTGTGATATTTTTTGAAACATTCACCCACATGAAGACCTGGTTTACATTCAAATGTTTCGCAAATATAAATCATCTCTCTTCTTCCTCCTTTGATTTTTCTGTTAGAACAAACAACACAATCTTTGTGTTTTTTGTTAGGGTGAGGTGTGATTATATGGAGCTTCTCTAAGTTAGTGGATAATAATCTACCCCTGAAAGTTAGTGTACCATCTCTGAATTCTCCAACAAGATCATGTTCTAGTTTCCTAATAAATTTCACATGCGTTATCGGTTTTTCATTTTTTCCTTTTTGGCATCAGTTGAGACGGCACTTACATTTTACTTGTCCTTTCATGCTAATGAAAACAAGAAAAGATACTGGAAAAATAGACAAAAATCCCCCTTCCCCCCACGGTGAAACTACGTGTCGAGTGTGGCTCGTGTCGAGTCACACTCGACATCCGAGTGCAAAAGGTTAATCCTAAGGCCATGTCCGGGCACACAAAGGAGGCAACCCATAGATGTGTCTCTCTCTTCTGGATGTTTCTCTCTCTCTCTCTCTCTCTCTCTCTCTCTCTCTCTCTCTCTCCTCTCTCTCTTTCCACATCCTCCCATCATTCCACTCTCTCTAGAAGTAAATGGAAAAAGAATAATAGGGTGAGGGGAAAAAAAAGAAAAAGAAAGACTACACGTTGACCGACTTGTGCTTCCTACTTAGTGTTTTTAGACATTAGAAACTTTGGTTTCTCTAGAGAAAGCAGTTTCTAGTTCACCATGAGCTCTACACTCTCCAGTTTCCAAAGCTATGTTGCAATCCCTCAGAATCACCTTCTCTCACGGGTAAGTTAATTTTTATCACTCAAAGACTAACCTAAGTTAAAAAAATAAAGATTATTTTATTCAAAAAGCATTGGGGATTTTTGTACTTAAATAAAAGCAGTGAGGGTATCATGACTATGGCACAAATTATGTGGGATTATTCTGAAACTTGTGGTCTTGATTCTATTAGCCTCTTATGTGAAAGAAGGCAGAATTCCACTGAGATCAGATGATTCTGGTAAAGGTTCTTTATAGAGACGTGCATTTTACTTTTCAAACTGGAAAAGTAAAATGTACATCTTACTTTTCAAAAGGAAATAGGCCCCATATGCACTTGTCCTGGCCCCGCCACCCCTCTCAGATTTTCTCAGGGAGGTCCCAGTGACCACCCTGGCTTCATGTTTCTGTCTTATCACCTGTTGTAGCTATCCTGCCCCATTGTTTTTGGGATATCCACTAGAATGCCAGCAACCAAAGACAGAGCACTTGATACTTCCCAAGTCTGGAAGAGTCAACAGTGTCCACAGCCTCAGTCCTTACAGGCCATAGCTGTGTCTGCCTGAGACAGCTGCCCTCCATGCAGCCTAATTTGCTTTCTGATGCATGTGGATGTATATGGGCAATGCTGAGGGGAACAACTCTTAGGCCCATAATTATCCCCTAGAAATAAGAAACTGGATATTGCTGGAGAGGGCAGGGACAGTCCTGTGAGACTCCTGGTCTCTGGATAATAGGTCACACCCTTGCCCACATGAAAGCTAGGCTGAAACATAATAGAGCAGCGGTTCTCAACCTGTGGGTCACAACCCCTTTAGGGGTCGAACGACCCTTTCACAGGGGTCACCTAAGACATCCTGCATATCAGATATTTACATTATGATTCATAACAGTAGCAAAATTACAGATATGAGGTAGCAACAAAAATAATTTTATTGTTGTGTGTCACCACAACATGAGGAACTGTATTAAAGGGTCACAGCATTAGGAAAGTTGAGAACCACTCCTTTTTGTTTGATGTTCATTCCTTTGAATTTTGCCCGTGATGGCTTAGGGAAGCTCAGGGACAAAGTACATACAGATGAAGAAAAAGCAATCCATGCTGACTGACTCCTGTGGTTATTTCCTACCAATGTCCATTCCTCTCCTTCACCCCTGAAAAGTCCCCCAGTTTGCTTGGCACCATGTGGTGTCATTCATAGGGCCCACCAAGTATATCAGGTTCCCCTCCTGACCCCCTGAATTTGGCTGCAGCCCTGTGATGTGCTTTGACCAATGAAATGTGTTGGGAGTGAAGTCTGTCACTACTAACAAAAGACTCAGGAACCAGAGACTGGCATTCTCTCTGTTCATTGCTACTAACACCTACATGGTAACTGCACCTTTATCTTGGTCCCTGGAGAACCAGGGAGGGCATGTGGCATGAACAAGAAAGACACCTTCTTTACTCTAAGCCACTAAAGCTTTGGGCTATTTGTTACTATTACATCTAGCCTGTCTAATGGGTGTGCATTAACAATTTTACTCTCCAGGAGGCAGCAGAGCCTAACATTAGAAGTAGAGCTATGTTATTAGAAGCACATGGGTTTGCCTTCCAGTCCTGCCTTTATTTAACTCTACAATCAGACAATTTACATTAAGCCTATGAGCATGAATTTCCTCTTCATAAAATATCAGGTTGCAGAAAGACTAAATGACATAATGCATGTAAATCACTGAATTCAAGGCCTGGCACCTGTAGAAAACATTCGGTAGCTATTAGCTCCATAGCTTCACAATGTGAATTGACTATCAACATTCTAACAATGTATGCAATGTCAACCTTTTGTTCTTTGTAGCATTTCAAACTTTGTTTTTAAACAAATAAAATTGGAGGTCTGGTGCATGAAATTCATGCACGGGGAAGAGGCGTCTCTCAGCCTGACCTGTACCCTCTCCAATCCGAGAGCCCTCAGGGCATGTCCTGCTGACGGTTTATGCCTGCTCCCTGTGGTTCTCTGCTCTCTGCGGGGCTTGCCTGCTCCACACCATAGCGATGGGAAAGCAAGCCCTGCTGGGTACTGCCTGCAGCTGCGCTTGTCTGCTCCCGGGTCGCCTCAGCAACAGCCAAGCAGGCCCTGCTGGGTGCTGCCTGCAGGCCCACTTGCCTGTTGTGGGTCACCAGCAGCTACTGCCAAGCAGGCCCTGCTGTCTGCTGTCAAGCTGCGCCCCTGGACCCACCCCCAGGCCCACCCTGAGGTTGCCTGTCCAGCCCTGCCTGGCTCCCCGGGCCCCGCAGCAGCTGCGGCCCCTGGGGTCTGGCCCTGCCTCCCTCTTTGGCCCACGAAGCAGCCTCCGTGGCTGCTGACCAGGCCCACCCCCAGTGCAAGTGCATGGAGGCGGGTCCGGGAGCGAACGCTGATGGGGGTGGTTCTGGGCACCACCGCCGCGTGAACGCTGATGGGGTGGGTCTGGGCGCCACTGCCACGCGAATGCTGATGGGGCGGGTCTAGCCACCACTGCCACGGGAACGCTGATGGGGCGGGTCTGGGCGACACCGCCTCCGCCGCCGCCTTGCAAATGCTGATGGGGCGGGTCTGGGCCTATCCGGCAGTTGAGAGGCCACCCCGAGTCCCGCCCCCCAGCCTCCCGCCGGGCCAATCGTGGGCGTAGCGGAGTGATGCTTATTTGCATATTACTCTATTATTAGATAGGATAGCCTTATTTGTCTCTTAATAATGTGATATTTTTATTTTATTTCATTTTTAAAATATATTTCATTCATTTGTTTACATAGAGGAAGGGAGAAGGATAGAGAATTAGAAACATCGATGAGATAGAAACATTGATCAGCTGGAACAGAACCTGGGACCCTTTAGTCCGCAGGCTGATGCTCTATCCACTTTAATAGAGGTATCATACCAGCTCTTTAAAGGTACATTATTACTACTTTGAACACTAGCCAGCTATCATTTTGATTTCTTAGTGTTTTAAATACTTTCATACTGCTATATAGCTCTATGAAAATGAATTTTTAAGTGTTTCACCAACTTTCTACCAAAAACGCCAACTCATTTTGACGGGAATAATAAATGTAAACAGTATCGCACTCACGTCTCAGCTCTTTGAACATGATTTTCCACTGACAAAATTGTGTTGTTCAAATATTAAATCTATTTGAACATGTATTTCTAGTGTATGAAGCACATTCCTAAATACTTCCCTAGTCTATCGTTGTGAATTCACAGTGTTACATTCACATTTGTCCAGTGATTGAAGCTCAGACATTGTGAATTCCAAATGTTAATACACCATAACCCTAACCTGAACCCTAACCCTAACACTAACCCTAGTCCTACCCTAACCCTAACCTGAGCCTGAACCCTAGCCCTAACCCTAATCATAACCCTAACCCTAACCCTAATCCTAAACCTAACCCTAAACATAACTTTAACCCTAACCCTAATTCTAACCCTATCCCTATCCCTATCCCTAACCCTAACCCTAACCCTAACCCTAGTCCTAACCTTGATGATGTCAGCACTCCTGGCAGGTCCCCTGGCTCCAAACCATTAACCACCTGATCACTTCTGGCTGTCCACGTGGCCCTTTTCCCTTGATGACATCAGCACTTCTGGTTTAAATGCTTAAAGTGTTTCAAGCTCATTCATTGTGAATTCCAAGTGTTTAAACACCGTTTTTATATATATACCAGCACTTTAACCTTTTGCACTCGGATGTCGAGTCTGACTCGACATGGTTACCATCGGTAGCAGCTTGTATGTCGAGCCACACTCAACACGTAGTTTCACCACGGGGGGAAGGAGGACTTTTTCTATTTTTCCAGTATCTTTTCTTGTTTTCATTAGCATGAAAGGACAAGTAAAATGTAAATGTCGTCTCAACTGATGCCACCACCTAAGCTTATCTTTTGCATAGGCAGCAATCTTGAGTAGGAGGGTCCAAGGCATGAGTCGTTGCATCATGCCTTTTTGAGCTTGCATCATCTTCCCTTGGTAAAGAACCTTCCTTATCTTTTCGTCTCCTAGGTTTGTTTAGATTTCTATTATCATATCACAGATGTTGTCATGACACAGGGTTTAGTTGGATGATTGGTTTGCGCCCTAGCAGTCACACATTCTGAGTAAATTTAAACATGTGAATGTAAACCAGGTCTTCATGTGGGTGAATGTTTCAAAAAAATATCACACCATGAAAAATTATAGAGATTAAAATTACTCTTTGAATGTATCAATAATTTGAAATATAAAAAAATCCAAATAAGTAAGTTTGTATGAAAAGAAACTCCAGTTTTTTATTCTACTGCCGCGCTTTGTAAAATCTGGGGTATTTAAAAAATTAAATCCCGAGTAGAATAAAGGAATTGAGAAAAAAGCAAGCGAGTGCAAAGGGTTAAATATGAATTGTTACCATTTGAAAGACTATCCTACCTTTCACAGCCCTTTGAATACAAATTCTCAGTTGTTTCAACATTCATTAGAGATATTAAGGTTCTAAAACATATTCCGAGTGTTTTAGAAACACTCTTACACATTCCCTGGTCTGTTATTTTGACCTCTGAGAGTTTTAACATTTTAATACAGGTATTATACCAGCTCTTTAAAGGTAACTGGTAACTGGTAAACCAGTAAGTGGTTAACTGGTAACTGTAACCGGTTAACTGGTAACCTGATAACCGGTTATAGTTACCTGGTTACCAGTTAACCGATAATCGGTAACCAGGTACCTAGCAACATCTGAACCTGTTAACTATCAACCTGGTAACTGTGCTGATATAGTCAGGAAACACAGGTGGCAACCTGAACTAATAATCCTCAGAGCTAAACTGCCAGACAGCCACCAAAACCTAGAAAGCCTATCCTGCAGCAACCTACCCCGCCTTCCTTCCTTCCTTCCTTCCTTCCTTCCTTCCTTCCTTCCTTCCTTCCTTCCCCTTTTCGGTCCTCCCTCTCCTTTGTGAGTAAGATGGAACTAACCTGAATGGGAATCAAAAATGTTAGCAGACAATGCAGCAGCAAAGGAAAGCCCAGCAAACATCACTTGGAAACAGGATCCCTGGTCCTGGATGACAAAAATGATCAGCACGAGACAAATGACACACAGAAAGGAAATCAAATGCAGGCAACAGCACTGTCACCCTGCATTCATCACTGGAGAAACATGCCAGCAATGTAAGGAAACTGCAACGCATAATGAAGCTTTTAAGCCACACAACCATGAAACACCAAGCAATGAGAAGGCAAAGATTAATGGGAATGAGAGAGACACCCAACAAAAGGGCAAATCAGAACAACACTCACATAAGGAAGGATATTTTCGAATAATAGCCAAACACAATGTCCATCAAAATGAGGACCTGAGCAGCGTCACACAGGCACATATGCTAGATTCACAGGTTTGTAGGACACAGCACGAGTGTGCCAGGCAATCATAACTCCAGACATAGGTGACTCTGGAAGACTGACGCAACAGAAATAAGCCCCCGGAACTGAGGGAAATCGACCGGGAAGCAAATCACATGTCCAAGAAGGCCTCATCACACTGGAGAACAACTGCGGCCCCAGATTTCTGCGCTGCACCTGGCATGCATACCAAACAAAGACAAACTATCAGTGTCTGGAAAGTGCATGCAGGGATATGTTTCCAGAGACGTACTTGGGGGGAGGAGAACAGGCAGAATGAAGAGCCAGGTGCATTCGCTGCTCACTGCATGGGCACCTATATGGGCTAGCAAACAAGCACGCAAGCATTCATAAGGTCATGGATGTCAAGTGACCCAGGCAGCCAACCATACACCACATAAAAAATCATTATGGGAAACATCAGTCTGTGCACATTAGACGCCACCCACAAATTGGAGACAATGTGAGGTAGGATGGATGCAGTGTTTGCTGGAAGGAAGCACAGTGAAATAAAATGCCCTCAAAACAACTACAAGTAAATGTTTCAGGAGGAACAACATGGACAACTGCAATGAAAAGCAAGGGAGGGAGCACTTCAACAAACAGCACTGACAGTCAAGAAATGCAGTTGCAAGCAACTGCTTTGGTCTCAAAAAACAGTCTTCTGGAAACATACCCACACAGAAATGTGTCTGACAGAAGTAGTTGAAAACCCTGACAATGCAGCGAGCGGAAAACAAGAACATAACGCAGAGAACAAAGGTCTGTTTTGCAAGCACTTCAAGTGTCAAAGAAGCATGTGGTGCTGACACCGATACAGAAACTGCGGCTGACCAAACCACAGCATGTATGAACGTGACAGAGAACACTGGAAAAGTAAGCCTGAAAGTGTGACACATAAGGAATGTGGAGCAAACACCGAACATCTCCAGACAATGCCAACAAAAGCAGTTATGGGGAAAAGTAACCTGGAATAAATTCACTGCAGCGCAAACTGTCATGTAAGCCAAAAGCCACCCAACAATAACAGTGGCAGCCATATAGCAGAAGGTAACTGAGGGTTCAAGAAGCCAATGGCACAAGAAGGCGGAAAGTGCCCCTGCATGCAGGAACACAGGAAAGCAATAAGAAACACTGCATCTGGCAAAGACCATGTGGCACAAGGAAAGAAAAATGAGCTCTAAACAGACGTCACAGTACTGCCAAACAGCACTCCTACACATTGTTTGCCTACAAAGTACCCGGCAAAGCCTCCAAATTGAAAGAAAGAAAACTGCTCTCCCATAATCACTCACCGGTTGGCAGCAGAGATCCATCACAGTAAAGGAGCTTCCCAAATCGCTGCACCTCGCATGACTTCTCCAAGGTCTGAAACGTAGAGAGAAACGTCACTACAACCAGAAATCACCTAGTGCTAGACAATGTAGGCGCAAACCTTTAGTGAAATGGCATGCCATTCCAAGAATAGCCACAAGGTGGCAGCAGAGGATCACATGCGCACTATGCAAGGGAGAAAAGACAGGAGCATCAATTTTAACAGTAGCCACAAGGTGACAGCAGAGGGTAAAAAATCATATGCGCATGCTGCAAAGGAAAGAAAAGACAGGCTTTATCTCTGAAGGAAGATGCATGTAAAGGGAAACCACAGGCGGAAAAGGAAAAGGACTAAGCTGAGCATAAGGCACTCGGGACCCCAGAAGGGGCAGACGGCCGCACAGGCTGACAAACAAGCTCGGAGAAATTGAGGGACAGACCCCGGCACGCAAAAGTCGCAGCAACAAAAGTAAGCACAGGCAAAGGCATGCAAACTTTGTCCAAGGCACTCAACATGGGGCACACATTGCAAATCACACCCCACAATGGACCATCCTACACAGGTTCCCTGTGCAACTCACCTCAGGAAGCAGGCAGGACCGTGGGCTTAAGGGAACATGGCAATCCCACAGATAGGGCCCATCTCTTCAGGCGCTGTACCAAGAAGTCAGGCCAGTGACAGGGGAGAACAGGTCACTGCTCCCCGAAGGAATGCAGAGGGGTGAAACGGTGGGGATCACATGCCTGTATTCAGGACAGGGGCCTGCTTTGTGACTTTTGCATCTGAACCTCAGGGCTGAGCTGAGCAATTGTCTTCTGGCAGCAGAGTCTACCTAACTCAAAGATGTCCGGGCAAGTGGTGACTTCCCTCTTTCCGGAGCCCCGAGGGCAGAACCAAAGGCGCTGGGGCACTCGCCCTTTGTCATGACTATCAAGGTAATGGCCCAACATCAGGTAGGGCAAGCACGCAGCGCCCCTCCCTGCAAGATAAGGGAATGCCCATCATCCCACTGTTGACCCAATCTCTGCCCTTTCTGCGCGGAGCCCTGCCCCACACCCAGAATCTGGCATCCAATGAATTCCGTGTGGGCCAGGGACACAGTTTACTTTTGAGGAGAAAAGGTAAGTGAGCAGCGCGAACTCCCCTTCCTCTCCCCGAGGCACAAATCAGTAATTCACCTTCCGTGCAGATGTTCAAAGAGCCACTGCAAAGCACTCACTCAGTAAACTACAGGAGGAGCAGCAGCAAAGACCTTACATTCACCTCACTCATCACAGCAGCGGGAGGATTCCAAAGCAGCTCACTCGGGAGCACCATGCAGACTGGGACTCAGTGCTCAGATCCAGCAAGGGTCCCATTGTGCCCCGCCGTCTGCCCGGCGCCGCATGCAGTGAACCTGGGTGAGTTATCTCTTGGAGGCACCACATTCCCTTCTTTCTGTAGAATGCAGGAATTCAATTAAGTCAGCCTCACTATAAGATGATCGAATGGGGCGCAACTGACACCAAGGGGTAGGGGAACCCAGAGCGAGGCAATTCTGGAGGGGACATGTGGGTGGCTGTGGCTGATTTTGGCTGATCAATGCACATGAAGTTCACAGAGTGAGGGCAGGGAATCAGGGACTAAGAAATTTGAGCTGAACAAGGTCGGCTCAGAGTAGGAAGGGGGAGATGCTCCCTCCCGGGCGACTCCCGGGTGCCCTTATGCGACTTACAAGCTCTGGTGAAGGAGTGAGGGGGCAAGCTGAGGAGGGACCTGCTTGCCCATAGGTAATTCAGTCAGGCGGCATAAGTGAGTTTGTTGACATGGGGAGCTCCCATAAGGCCTAGCAAGCCAGCTCTGCCAGACAGTGTGCCTCTTTCAGACAGCTGAGTGAGGAATCAATGCACGTAACAGGGCTGAATTCCAATATGAGGGGCGCTACCCTCACGGACCTCAGCCCTGAAGCACCACAATCTGCAAACAATACCATACATCCCTAGGAAATCAGGACATACTCCAGTGACCCACTCCAAAAAGTAATAATAATAAGGAAATGTGAAACACATTTAAGATTGCCTCGGCCTTGATGCCTGAGGACCCACAACCACAGCAGTCACCCATAAAACTACAGCAGGGCAAAGCCAAAGCATCCATGACCCCACCTCAGCGTACAATGTGAAAAGTAGGGATTCTTTGAGGAACAGAAAATCATGTCTTGTGCACGCCAAAAGAAGCAAAGATGACAATAAACCTAAGGAAATGGAAACTCACGTTCATCGGAAAATAACTGAGTCCTGTGGAAGAACAAAAATATCCATGGGTGTGTAAAAATGACAGAAGGCTTCGGAAACAAGTAAGTTAAAAGACTCTACTTGGTGCTCCCCAAGTGCACTCTCTACTGTCTGAGATTGCTTCTGCTTTCTCCCACTCCACCTAAGCTCATACCTCCTCTACGTCTGTTCTACTAACCCTAACGATGTGATGGGAAATGGGAAGACAAAATCTGGAAAATGTAAGACCGGGATCACAGCAGCTGCACATCGGGGAAAGGCTAGTGCAGATACTCATTACTCTGCTGCAAGTAGGTGGACCTGAAAAATCAATCATTGCGAATACGCATGGGTAATGGTGTCTTTTTTTTTCAAAGGTGGACATCACCGGAAAAAGAAAGAAGGACATTTCTGAGGTGGACAGCCAATGGCTTCCCTGGAAAACCAATCTGCAGAGGAAGCTGAAGCACAGCACCCCCTGTAGCAAACAGGAGCTGCCGCAGCGCTAAGAGGTGAGTGCCTGTGGAAAGAGGAGAGTGCCTGTGCGGGAGCACAAAGAGAACCTGTGCCTAGCTCTCCCTTAGGGGAGTGGGGGCGGGGCAGAGAGCCTACTCTAAAGAGGGTGGTTGGTACAACTTTCCATGGTGGGCTGACGGGGGCACGAGGTGCGGGAAGGAGACAGCTAGAGAGCGGTGCATTCCAGCAGACAAGTAGCCTGTCTCCCTGGGGCCAGAGCAGACGCGTGTGTACAGGGAAAGGCATAGTAACCGCTGGTCCTCAGGAATCCCAATCAATTCCCATATTTCCCGAAGGTGACTCAGGGCTTTTTGGAGATATAATGTGGAGTCCTCCGCAATCACCTCACTGGGAAGCAAAAGAGAAATCAGCTGCATGAGCCACTGCCTCTAACACACTAAGAGAAGTATTTATAGCCCTGGATGGTTAAGTCAGTGGTTAGAGCATTGCACCACAGACCAAAGAGCCTCGGGTTCAATTCTCTTTTATTCCCAGTCAAGGACACTAGGTGTCGTCATTAATAATGCAGATTTTTTTCAATAGATGGAGTTACACATATGTTAATATATATGTGATTTGATATGTATGCTATTTTGTTGTATTGACAACAAGCTTCAAAGCTTCATATGTCACATTTTCTGAAGGTGTTAACATCATAGGTATTTTTACGCTTAAAAATCTCAAATTTTTTGCCAAAAATAAAGAGCATTTGTGGGAAGTTTTAATTCATTACTTTATTTTTTTTTACTGCAGCATAGTATTCCATTGTGTAGATATACCACAGTTTTATATATATATATATATTTTTTATATATATATATATATTTTATTGATTTCTTACAGAGAGGAAGGGAGAGAGATAGAGAGTTAGAAACATCGATGAGAGAGAAACATCGATCAGCTGCCTCCTGCACACCCCTTACTGCGGATGTGCCCGCAACCAAGGTACGTGCCCTTGACTGGAATCGAACCTGGGACCTTTCAGTCCGCAGGCTGATGCTTTATCCACTGAGCCAAACCGGTTTTGGCTCATTACTTTATTTTGAAGAAAAGTTCTGCTGAATATTTCCGGAAGCTTATGGTGAACATGCTCCATCTCAAGATACTTGTGAACACTGGTTTAAACGCTTTAAAAGTGAGGACTTCAATGTGAAAAACAAAGAATGTCCAGGTCAACCGAAAAAGTTTGAAGGAGAGGAGAGAAAAAAATGGCGACAGAATAGAGTCGGGTTTGGAGTCTGTTCCTGGGGCGGAGAGTCGGAGCAGCAGAGGCTCGCAGAGGGAGTGTATGTGGGCAAGCCAAGGGACAGCTAAACTCCAGGAGAAGGCGGGGGAGTGCTGGGCAGTGTTCCTCTGACCGCGCAGCAGCCACAGGGGCTGGGTCCCCTCCTGGAGCTGCGGGCTCGCTGGGCGCCTCGCCATCTTGCAAGGAAAGGAGGATTTTAGTGGAAACCTGACTTTCCGCGACAACTGCAAACACTGAACTGCTGGGAGCACCAGACCACCGGTCCCCTATCAGCGCAAACATTCGGATTCAAAAAAACTCTTCACTGCACCACGGAAAGGTCAGATTTCGCCTGAAATGAGGGGCAGTTTCTAATCCCCGCGGTGGGTGAGGGGAGCGCTGGGTGAGGGAAGTGCGGCAGCCGCAGGACAGGCAGGAGCCGGGAGGTCTGTGCCTAGAAAAATCGGCGGCAGTTGGAACTGCTGTGATCCGTGAATGAGGAGGGGGGGTCTTCTGAGCTGCTAACAGAAGTGACCTCTTGAAAGCAACTCATTTTAATCTGACGAGGAGGGTCAGACTAAGAATTTTCAAAGGAGTGCAGGCTCCTTAGCCTGGTGCACAGACCCACGGTCCGCACACCTGGGCTCTTTCCGACTCTGATTGCTAAGACCAATACATAGAAAAACCCAGGTGGAAACCCTGAAAGACTGCAGGGGGAAGGTGTTTTTTCGGAACCTGGGGCCCAGAGCTGCATGTGACCATCAGAGAGGCAGCTCTGAGGCGCACACCTCCACAAACCAGTAGTGAGTGCCATAGAGGGGAAAAAAAAAAAAGAGCTAGAGAGGCTCGGAAGTCAATTCAGAAACACTGCCACCCAGGGGCTGAAACGCTAATTGTCTCTGGTGTAATCAAAAATAAATACGAGAAATTAAGACACGGCTGGCTTAAAAAGCAGGACTGGCTTCCAACACTGAGGAGCCCTGGAATGAAACTGAACTGAAATACCGCCCAGACTGGGAAAAAGGCGTACCAAACAGAATAATAGAGGAAGTGAATGACAGCCGCTACTGCACATTTTAGTCTTCCTATTTTTTAATTTTCAATTCTTTTTTCAATTTTTTAAATTTTTTATTCTCATATTTTTTATTTTCATTTTTTGCATCTTTTACTTAAGAAACTAATTTTTTTTCTTTTTCCTCACTCGATTTTCACTTTTTTAATTATTACATTTTTATTTTCAATCAGCACTATTATTACTATTATTTTACCTTTTTTTTTTTAATGTCATTTGATTTTCTCTTTCTTTTATTTTTGGATTAGTGTCCTACATTCGATTTGCATCTTTCCCTTACAATCGCTTTACCCTATCTCAAAGCTAACATTATGCCATCACTCTCCTCCTAACCTTTCCCCCTTGGTCCCCAGTTTATCTTAACCCTTTCTGGCTTTAGATTTTCCCTACTTTTTCAGTTTACTCCCTGCTAAAACTTCACCCTACTTATATATCTAATTCCCAACCCCCTGCTCCAAATCCATACAAACCTCTCTCTACGCTACCTTAAAAAAATTATTTTTCTCTCGGGCCTTTTGTTGTTGTTTGCTTGAATGTTGATTAGATTGAATTTTTATGCTTTTTTATGAGATTGTTTTGATTATTCTTTTTGTTGGTTTGGTTGGTTCTTTTGTTTGCTTTGTTTTTGTTTGTTTTTTACTTTTGTTTTCCCTTGCCTCACTTGATATTAGCTGCTGTTGCAGTTTGTATCAATCTCCAGGCTCGTGTTGCTGGAATTTGCTGGGAATAGTGGTTGTTCTAGTGGAGTTTACTCCCCATATATATAGTTTGTTCCCCTTTTCTCTCTTAGTATCATTCTTGTCTCTCTTACTTTTTTTTTCTTTTCTTTTATTTCTTTTTCTTTTCTTTCTTTCTGTTCTTTTCCCAAGTTCAGATTCACACTCTTTTTTTTTTTTTTCGTTGTTCTTTCTTTTTACTCTCCCTCTTCCACTCCTATTCCCTAATTTGTCTTTCTCTGGTAGTTACATTTATTGGAGGTTATTAATATCGTGAATATAATTCTGTTCAGTGCCTTGTCTATTGTGCCTGGTTGTGTTGTATTTTATACCTTTAAATCAACACCAGAGAGAGAAATCTATATAACCAGACGTCCGGAGAAGAGAGACCATGAGGAGACAAAGAAACAGCCCCCACAGGAAAGAGAAGCAGGCATCACCAGAAAAGGAAGTAAACGATTTAGAGGCAAACAACCTATCAGAGAAAGAATTCAGAGAAATGGTCATAAAGTGGTTGAAAAGGATGGAAGACAAATTCGACAATATGAGTAAGAACCAAGAAGAAATGAAGAAGAACCAAGAAGAAATGAAAAATGACATCGCTGCTGTAAAGAACTCAATAGAAAGCATCAAGAGTAGACTAGATGAAGCAGAGGACCGCATAAGTGAGCTAGAAGACAAGATGGAAAAAAATACCCAATTACAACAGCTTCTAGAAACAAAAATTAGAAAGATTGAGGAGAGCGTAAGGGAACTTCGGGACAATACAAAACAAAACAACATCAGGATAATAGGGGTGCCAGAAGGAAAGGAAACTGAGCAA
Source organism: Eptesicus fuscus (assembly GCF_027574615.1). NCBI lineage: Eukaryota > Metazoa > Chordata > Mammalia > Chiroptera > Vespertilionidae > Eptesicus > Eptesicus fuscus. The sequence continues at coordinate 50,387 of NW_026557628.1, read as the reverse complement.
GGAATAGAAAACCTATTTGAAGAAATAATAACAGAAAACTTCCCTGATATAGGGAAGAAAAAACCCACACAAATCCAAGAAGCTCACAGAGTTCCAAGCAAAATGAACCCCAAAAGACCGACGCCAAGGCACATTATAGTTAAGTTGGCAAACACCAATGACAAAGTAAGATTCTTACAAGCGGCCAGAGAGAGACATACAGTTACATACAAAGGAACCCCCATCAGACTAGCAACTGATTTCTCAACAGAAACTCATCAGGCCAGAAGGGAATGGAATGAAATATACCAAGTCATGCAAAGGAAGGGTATAAATCCAAGAATACTGTACCCAGCAAGGCTATCAATCAAAATTGAAGGTGAAATCAGGAGCTTCAGAGACAAAAAAGGACTAAGGGAGTTTATCACCACCAAACCAGCAATGAAAGAAATGCTAAAGGGTCTGCTGTAAAAAAAAAAAAAAGAAATAGGAAGCAAAGAAGGTACACAGGGGTATAGAATAAAAATGGCGTCAGATTGGGAAAAATGGCGACGGAATAGAGTCGGGTTTGGAGTCTGTTCCTGGGGCGGAGAGTCGGAGCAGCAGAGGCTCGCAGAGGGAGTGTATGTGGGCAAGCCAAGGGACAGCTAAACTCCAGGAGAAGGCGGGAGAGTGCTGGGCAGTGTTCCTCTGACCGTGCAGCACCCACAGGGGCTGGGTCCCCTCCTGGAGCTGCGGGCTCGCCGGGCGCCTCGCCATCTTGCAAGGAAAGGAGGATTTTATTGGAAACCTGACTTTCTGCGACAACTGCAAACACTGAACTGCTGGGAGCACCAGACCACCGGTCCCCTATCAGCGCAAACATTTGGATTCAAAGAAACTCTTCAATGCACCACGGAAAGGTCAGATTTTGTCTGAAATAAGCTGCGGTTTCTGATCCCCGCGGTGGGTGAGGGAAGCGCTGGGTGAGGGAAGTGCGGCAGCCGCAGGACCAGCAGGAGCCGGGAGGTCTGTGCCTAGAAAAATCAGCGGCAGTTGGAACTGCCGTGATCCGTGAATGAGGAGGGGGGTCTTCTGAGCTGCTAACAGAAGTGACCTCTTGAAAGCAACTCATTTTAATCTGACGAGGAGGGTCAGACTAAGAATTTTCAAAGGAGTGCAGGCTCCTTAGTCTGGGGCACAGACCCACGGTCCGCACACCTGGGCTCTTTCCGACTCTGATTGCTAAGCCCAATACAGAGGTAAACCCAGGTGGAAACCCTGAAAGACTGCAGGGGGAAGGTGTTTTTTCGGAACCTGGGGCCAGAGCTGCGTGTGACCATCAGAGAGGCAGCTCTGAGGCGCACATCTCCACAAACCGGTAGTGAGTGCCATAGAAGGGGGGAAAAAGAAAAAGAAAAAAGAGCTAGAGAGGCCCGGAAGTCAATTCAGAAACACTGCCACCCAGGGGCTGAAACGCTAATTGTCTCTGGTGTAATCAAAAATAAATACGAGAAATTAAGATAGGGCTGGCTTAAAAAGCAGGACTGGCTTCCAACACTGAGGAGCCCTGGAATGAAGCTGAACTGAAATACCGCCCAGACTGGGAAAAAGGCGCACCAAACAGAATAATAGAGGAAGTGAATGACAGCCGCTACTGCACATTTTAGTCTTCCTATTTTTTAATTTTCAATTCTTTTTTCAATTTTTTAAATTTTTTATTCTCATATTTTTTTATTTTCATTTTTTGCATCTTTTACTTAAGAAACTAATATTTTTTTCTTTTTCCTCACTTGATTTTCACCTTTTTAATTATTACATTTTTATTTTCAATCAGCACTATTATTACTATTATTTTACTTTTTTTTTTTAATGTCATTTGATTTTCTCTTTCTTTTATTTTTTCTTCATTGTTGTTCTTTCTTTTTACTCTCCCTCTTCCACTCCTATTCCCTAATTTGTCTTTCTCTGGTGGTTACCTTTATTGGAGGTTATTAATATCGTGAATACAATTCTGTTCAGTGCCTTGTCTGTTGTGCCTGGTTGTGTTGTATTTTATACCTTTAAATCAACGCCAGAGAGAGAAATCTATATAACCAGACATCCGGAGAAGAGAGACCATGGGGAGACAAAGAAACAGCCCCCACAGGAAAGAGAAGCAGGCATCACCAGAAAAGGAAGTAAACGATTTCGAGGCAAACAACCTATCAGAGAAAGAATTCAGAGAAATGGTCATAAAGTGGCTGAAAAGGATGGAAGACAAATTCGACAATATGAGTAAGAACCAAGAAGAAATGAAGAAGAACCAAGAAGAAATGAAAAGTGACATCGCTGCTGTAAAGAACTCAATAGAAAGCATCAAGAGTAGACTAGATGAAGCAGAGGACCGCATAAGTGAGCTAGAAGACAAGATGGAAAAAAATACCCAATTACAACAGCTTCTAGAAACAAAAATTAGAAAGATTGAGGAGAGCGTAAGGGAACTTCGGGACAATACAAAACAAAACAACATCAGGATAATAGGGGTGCCAGAAGGAAAGGAAACTGAGCAAGGAATAGAAAACCTGTTTGAAGAAATAATAACAGAAAACTTCCCTGATATAGGGAAGAAAAAACCCACACAAATCCAAGAAGCTCACAGAGTTCCAAGCAAAATGAACCCCAAAAGACCGACGCCAAGGCACATTATAGTTAAGTTGGCAAACACCAACGACAAAGTAAGAATCTTACAAGCGGCCAGAGAGAGACAGAAAGTTACATACAAAGGAACCCCCATCAGACTAGCAACTGATTTCTCAACAGAAACTCATCAGGCCAGAAGGGAATGGAATGAAATATACCAAGTCATGCAAAGGAAGGGTCTAAATCCAAGAATACTGTACCCAGCAAGGCTATCAATCAAAATTGAAGGTGAAATCAGGAGCTTCACAGACAAAAAAGGACTAAGGGAGTTTATCACCACCAAACCAGCAATGAAAGAAATGCTAAAGGGTCTGCTGTAAAAAAAAGAAAGAAATAGGAAGCAAAGAAGGTACACAGGGGTATAGAATAAAAATGGCGTCAAATAAGTACCTATCAATAATAACTTTAAATGTAAATGGATTGAATGCCCCAATCAAAAGACACAGGGTAACAGACTGGATAAGAAAACAAAACCCAGATATCTGCTGTCTACAGGAAACCCACCTCAAAAAAAAGGATGCATACAGACTGAGAGTAAAGGGATGGAAAAAGGTTTTCCAGGCAAATGGAAATGAAAAAAAAGCTGGGGTTGCAATACTTATATCTGACAAATTAGATCTCAAAGTGAAGGACATAACAAGAGATAATGAAGGCCACTTCATAATACTAAAGGGAGAAATCCAACAAGAAGAAATAACTCTGGTAAACATATATGCACCCAATACAGGAGCACCAAGATACATTAAAAAACTCCTGGAAGATATCAAAGGAGAGATTGACAGTAATAAAATCATAGTAGGAGACTTCAATACCCCACTATCACCATTGGACAAATCCTCTAAACAAAAAATCAGCAAAGAAACATCAATCCTAAATGACTCACTAGAACAGATGGAATTAATCGACATCTTCAGAACATTTCACCCCAAAGCCACAGAATATACATTCTTCTCAAGTGCACATGGGTCATTTTCAAAGATAGACCATATGTTAGGACATAGGCAAAGTCTCTCCAAATTCAAGAAGATAGAAATCATATCAAGTATCTTCTCAGATCACAGTGGCATAAAACTGGAAATCAACTACAATAAAAACAACCCAAAGAAATCAAACACTTGGAGACTAAACAGCATGTTATTAAACCATGACTGGGTTACCAAAGACATCAAGGAAGAAATAAAAAACATCATGGCAACAAACGACAATGAAAACACAACAATCCAAAATCTATGGGACACAATGAAAGCAGTCCTGAGAGGGAAGTTCATAGCTCTACAAGCCTACTTCAAAAAACAAGAAACAATGGTAATAAATTACCTAACCCAACAACTCAAAGAGTTAGAGAGAGAGCAACAAGATAAGCCCAGTGTAAGCAGAAGGAAAGAAATAATAAAGATCAGAGCGGAGATAAACGACATAGAGACCAAAGAAACAATACAAAAGATCAACAAAACCAAGAGCTGGTTCTTTGAAAGGATAAACAAGATTGATGGACCTCTAGCCAGGCTCACCAAGAAGCAAAGAGAGAGGACCCAAATAAACAAAATCAGAAATGAAAGAGGTGAAATAACAACAGACCCCGACGAAATACAAAGGATTGTTACAAAATACTACGAACAACTCTATTCCAACAAACTGGACAACCTAGAGGAAATCGACATATTCCTAGAAAAATACAACCTTCCAAAACTCAATCAGGAAGATTCTAAACAGCTCAACATGCCAGTAACTATGGAAGAAATTGAAGCAGTCATCAAAAAGCTTCCGGCAAACAAAAGCCCGGGGCCAGATGGCTTCACAGGAGAGTTTTATCAAACTTTCAAGGAAGAACTAAAACCTATCCTCTTCAGACTATTCCAAAAAATTCAAGAGGAAGGAACACTTCCAAGCTCCTTCTATGAAGCCAGCATCACCCTAATACCAAAACCAGATAAAGACAACTCAATGAAAGAGAATTACAGGCCAATATCCCTCATGAACATTGATGCCAAAATCCTCAACAAAATTCTAGCAAATCGGCTCCAGCAGTACATCAGAAAGATCATACACCATGACCAAGTAGGATTTATTCCAGGAATGCAAGGATGGTACAATATCCACAAATCAATAAACGTGATACATCACATAAACAAATTGAGAGATAAAAATCACATAGTCATATCAATAGATGCAGAAAAAGCATTTGACAAAATCCAACACCCTTTCTTGATAAAAACTCTCAACAAGGTGGGAATAGAAGGCTCATACCTCAACATAATAAAAGCTATTTATGATAAACCCACAGCAAACATCATACTCAATGGGCAAAAACTAAAACCATTTCCCCTAAGAACAGGAACAAGACAGGGATGCCCACTCTCACCACTTCTATTTGACATAGTACTGGAAGTATTAGCTATCGCAATTAGGCAAGAAGAAGAAATAAGAGGCATCCAAATTGGAAAAGAAGAAGTGAAGCTGTCCTTATTTGCAGATGACATGATATTGTACATAAAAAACCCAAAAGATTCCATCAAAAAACTAATAGACTTAATAAATGAATTCGGCAATGTAGCGGGATACAAAATTAACGCCAAGAAATCTATGGCTTTTCTATACACCAATAATGAACTTACAGAAAGAGAGACTAAAAAAGCAATCCCATTTACCATCGCACCAAAAAAATTAAGATACCTAGGAATAAACTTAACTAAGGAGGTAAAAGACCTATACGCAGAAAACTACAGGACACTGAAAAAAGAGATAGAGGAAGACGTAAACAGATGGAAGAACATACCATGTTCCTGGATTGGTAGAATCAACATCATTAAAATGTCCACACTACCCAAAGCAATCTACAGATTCAATGCACTCCCCATCAAAATACCAACAGCATATTTCACAGACCTAGAAAGAACTCTCCAAAAATTCATCTGGAATAAAAAAAGACCCCGACTAGCCTCAGCAATCCTCAGAAAGAAGAATAAAGTAGGTGGGATCTCAATACCAGATTTCAGGCTGTATTACAAAGCCACTGTTCTCAAAACAGCCTGGTACTGGCACAAGAACAGACATATTGATCAATGGAACAGAATAGAGAACCCAGATATCGACCCAAACCACTATGCTCAATTAATATTTGACAAAGGAGGCATGAACATACAATGGAGTCAAGACAGTCTCTTCAATAAATGGTGTTGGGAAAACTGGACAGATACATGCAAAAAAATGAAACTAGATCACCAACTTACACCATACACAAAAATAAACTCAAAATGGATACAGGACTTAAACATAAGACGGGAAACCATAAAAATACTAGAGGAATCCACAGGCAACAAAATCTCAGACATATGCCACAAGAACTTCTTCACTGACACTGCCCCTAGGGCAATGGAAGCTAAAGAGAAAATTAACAAATGGGACTACATCAAAATAAAAAGCTTTTTTACAGCAAAAGAAACCATCAACAAAACAACAAGAAAGCCCACTGCATGGGAAAACATATTTGCAAATGCTATCACTGATAAAGGTTTAATCTCCAACATCTACAGGCAGCTTATGCAACTCAATAAGAGGAAGATAAATGATCCAATAAAAAAGTGGGCAACAGACCTAAACAGAATATTTTCAAAAGAAGACAGAAGGAAGGCCAAGAGACACATGAAAACATGTTCAAAGTCACTTATTATCCGAGAGATGCAAATCAAAACAACAATGAGGTACCATCTCACACCTGTCAGAATGGCTATCATCAACAAATCAACAAACAACAAGTGTTGGCGAGGATGCGGAGAAAAAGGAACCCTCGTGCACTGCTGGTGGGAATGCAGACTGGTGCAGCCACTGTGGAGAACAGTATGGAGTTTCCTCAAAAAACTGAAAATGGAACTCCCATTTGACCCAGTAATCCCACTCCTGGGAATATATCCGAAGAAACTAGAAAAACCAATCAGAAAGGATATATGCACCCCTATGTTCATAGCAGCACAATTTACAATAGCTAAGATTTGGAAACAGCCTAGGTGCCCGTCAGCAGATGAGTGGATCGGAAAACTGTGGTACATCTACACAATGGAATACTATGCTGCCATAAAAAAGAAGGAATTTTCATCATTTGCAGCAACCTGGATGGAATTGGAGAACATTATGCTAAGTGAAATAAGCCAGTCAATGAAAGAAAAATACCACATGATCTCACTCATTTAGGGATAGTAAAGAACATTATAAAGTGGTGAACAAAAAGATAGATACAGAGACAGTAAAGCATCAAACAGACTTTCAAAGTACAGGGGGAAAGTTTGGGAAAGGTCGGGGAGCTATGAAATCAAACGAAGGACTTGTATGCATGCATATAAGCATAAACAATGGACGCAAAACTCTGGGGGGGGAGGGCATGTGTGGGTGTGGGGTGGGGGGGGTAATAGTAAGATATGTACACATATAATACCTCAATAAAAATATTAAAAAAAAATGGCGTCAGATAAGTACCTATCAATAATAACTTTAAATGTAAATGGATTGAATGCCCCAATCAAAAGACACAGGGTAACAGACTGGATAAGAAAACAAAACCCAGATATCTGCTGTCTACAGGAAACCCACCTCAAAAAAAAGGATGCATACAGACTGAGAGTAAAGGGATGGAAAAAGGTTTTCCAGGCAAATGGAAATGAAAAAAAAGCTGGGGTTGCAATACTTATATCTGACAAATTAGATCTCAAAGTGAAGGACATAACAAGAGATAATGAAGGCCACTTCATAATACTAAAGGGAGAAATCAAACAAGAAGAAATAACTCTGGTAAACATATATGCACCCAATACAGGAGCACCAAGATACATTAAAAAACTCCTGGAAGATATCAAAGGAGAGATTGACAGCAATACAATCATAGTAGGAGACTTCAATACCCCACTATCACCATTGGACAAATCCTCTAAACAAAAAATCAGCAAAGAAACATCAATCCTAAATGACTCACTAGAACAGATGGAATTAATCGACATCTTCAGAACATTTCACCCCAAAGCCACAGAATATACATTCTTCTCAAGTGCACATGGGTCATTTTCAAAGATAGACCATATGTTAGGACATAGGCAAAGTCTCTCCAAATTCAAGAAGATAGAAATCATATCAAGTATCTTCTCAGATCACAGTGGCATAAAACTGGAAATCAACTACAATAAAATCAACCCAAAGAAATCAAACACTTGGAGACTAAACAGCATGCTATTAAACCATGACTGGGTTAACAAAGACATCAAGGAAGAAATAAAAATCATCATGGCAACAAACGACAATGAAAACACAACAATCCAAAATCTATGGGACACAGCGAAAGCAGTCCTGAGAGGGAAGTTCATAGCTCTACAAGCCTACTGCAAAAAACAAGAAACAATGGTAATAAATTACCTAACCCAACAACTCAAAGAGTTAGAGAGAGAGCAACAAGATAAGCCCAGTGTAAGCAGAAGGAAAGAAATAATAAAGATCAGAGCGGAGATAAACGACATAGAGACCAAAGAAACAATACAAAAGATCAACAAAACCAAGAGCTGGTTCTTTGAAAGGATAAACAAGATTGATGGACCTCTAGCCAGGCTCACCAAGAAGCAAAGAGAGAGGACCCAAATAAACAAAATCAGAAATGAAAGAGGTGAAATAACAACAGATCCCGACGAAATACAAAGGATTGTTACAAAATACTACGAACAACTCTATTCCAACAAACTGAACAACCTAGAGGAAATCGACATATTCCTAGAAAAATACAACCTTCCAAAACTCAATCAGGAAGATTCTAAACAGCTCAACATGCCAGTAACTATGGAAGAAATTGAAGCAGTCATCAAAAAGCTTCCGGCAAACAAAAGCCCGGGGCCAGATGGCTTCACAGGAGAGTTTTATCAAACTTTCAAGGAAGAACTAAAACCTATCCTCCTCAGACTATTCCAAAAAATTCAAGAGGAAGGAACACTTCCAGGCTCCTTCTATGAAGCCAGCATCACCCTAATACCAAAACCAGATAAATACAACTCAATGAAAGAGAATTACAGGCCAATATCCCTCATGAACATTGATGCCAAAATCCTCAACAAAATTCTAGCAAATCGGCTCCAGCAGTACATCAGAAAGATCATACACCATGACCAAGTAGGATTTATTCCAGGAATGCAAGGATGGTACAATATCCGCAAATCAATAAACGTGATACATCATATAAACAAATTGAGAGATAAAAATCACATAGTCATATCAATAGATGCAGAAAAAGCATTTGACAAAATCCAACACCCTTTCTTGATAAAAACTCTCAACAAGGTGGGAATAGAAGGCTCATACCTCAACATAATAAAAGCTATTTATGATAAACCCACAGCAAACATCATACTCAATGGGCAAAAACTAAAACCATTTCCCCTAAGAACAGGAACAAGACAGGGATGCCCACTCTCACCACTCCTGTTCGACATAGTACTGGAAGTATTAGCTATCGCAATTAGGCAAGAAGAAGAAATAAGAGGCATCCACATTGGAAAAGAAGAAGTGAAGCTGTCCTTATTTGCAGATGACATGATATTGTACATAAAAAACCCAAAAGATTCCATCAAAAAACTAATAGACTTAATAAATGAATTCGGCAATGTAGCGGGATACAAAATTAACGCCAAGAAATCTATGGCTTTTCTATACACCAATAATGAACTTACAGAAAGAGAGACTAAAAAAGCAATCCCATTTACCATCGCACCAAAAAAATTAAGATACCTAGGAATAAACTTAACTAAGGAGGTAAAAGACCTATACGCAGAAAACTACAGGACACTGAAAAAAGAGATAGAGGAAGACGTAAACAGATGGAAGAACATACCATGTTCCTGGATTGGTAGAATCAACATCATTAAAATGTCCACACTACCCAAAGCAATCTACAGATTCAATGCACTCCCCATCAAAATACCAACAGCATATTTCACAGACCTAGAAAGAACTCTCCAAAAATTCATCTGGAATAAAAAAAGACCCCGACTAGCCTCAGCAATCCTCAGAAAGAAGAATAAAGTAGGTGGGATCTCAATACCAGATTTCAGGCTGTATTACAAAGCCACTGTTCTCAAAACAGCCTGGTACTGGCACAAGAACAGACATATTGATCAATGGAACAGAATAGAGAACCCAGATATCGACCCAAACCACTATGCTCAATTAATATTTGACAAAGGAGGCATGAACATACAATGGAGTCAAGACAGTCTCTTCAATAAATGGTGTTGGGAAAACTGGACAGATACATGCAAAAAAATGAAACTAGATCACCAACTTACACCATACACAAAAATAAACTCAAAATGGATACAGGACTTAAACATAAGACGGGAAACCATAAAAATACTAGAGGAATCCACAGGCAACAAAATCTCAGACATATGCCACAAGAACTTCTTCACTGACACTGCCCCTAGGGCAATGGAAGCTAAAGAGAAAATTAACAAATGGGACTACATCAAAATAAAAAGCTTTTTTACAGCAAAAGAAACCATCAACAAAACAACAAGAAAGCCCACTGCATGGGAAAACATATTTGCAAATGCTATCACTGATAAAGGTTTAATCTCCAACATCTACAGGCAGCTTATGCAACTCAATAAGAGGAAGATAAATGATCCAATAAAAAAGTGGGCAACAGACCTAAACAGAATATTTTCAAAAGAAGACAGAAGGAAGGCCAAGAGACACATGAAAACATGTTCAAAGTCACTTATTATCCGAGAGATGCAAATCAAAACAACAATGAGGTACCATCTCACACCTGTCAGAATGGCTATCATCAACAAATCAACAAACAACAAGTGTTGGCGAGGATGCGGAGAAAAAGGAACCCTCGTGCACTGCTGGTGGGAATGCAGACTGGTGCAGCCACTGTGGAGAACAGTATGGAGTTTCCTCAAAAAACTGAAAATGGAACTCCCATTTGACCCAGTAATCCCACTCCTGGGAATATATCCGAAGAAACTAGAAAAACCAATCAGAAAGGATATATGCACCCCTATGTTCATAGCAGCACAATTTACAATAGCTAAGATTTGGAAACAGCCTAGGTGCCCGTCAGCAGATGAGTGGATCGGAAAACTGTGGTACATCTACACAATGGAATACTATGCTGCCATAAAAAAGAAGGAATTTTCATCATTTGCAGCAACCTGGATGGAATTGGAGAACATTATGCTAAGTGAAATAAGCCAGTCAATGAAAGAAAAATACCACATGATCTCACTCATTTAGGGATAGTAAAGAACATTATAAAGTGGTGAACAAAAAGATAGATACAGAGACAGTAAAGCATCAAACAGACTTTCAAAGTACAGGGGGAAAGTTTGGGAAAGGTCGGGGAGCTATGAAATCAAACGAAGGACTTGTATGCATGCATATAAGCATAAACAATGGACGCAAAACTCTGGGGGGGGAGGGCATGTGTGGGTGTGGGGTGGGGGGGGTAATAGTAAGATATGTACACATATAATACCTCAATAAAAATATTAAAAAAAAAAATGGCGTCAGATAAGTACCTATCAATAATAACTTTAAATGTAAATGGATTGAATGCCCCAATCAAAAGACACAGGGTAACAGACTGGATAAGAAAACAAAACCCAGATATCTGCTGTCTACAGGAAACCCACCTCAAAAAAAAGGATGCATACAGACTGAGAGTAAAGGGATGGAAAAAGGTTTTCCAGGCAAATGGAAATGAAAAAAAAGCTGGGGTTGCAATACTTATATCTGACAAATTAGATCTCAAAGTGAAGGACATAACAAGAGATAATGAAGGCCACTTCATAATACTAAAGGGAGAAATCAAACAAGAAGAAATAACTCTGGTAAACATATATGCACCCAATACAGGAGCACCAAGATACATTAAAAAACTCCTGGAAGATATCAAAGGAGAGATTGACTTCAATACCCCACTATCACCATTGGACAAATCCTCTAAACAAAAAATCAGCAAAGAAACATCAATCCTAAATGACTCACTAGAACAGATGGAATTAATCGACATCTTCAGAACATTTCACCCCAAAGCCACAGAATATACATTCTTCTCAAGTGCACATGGGTCATTTTCAAAGATAGACCATATGTTAGGACATAGGCAAAGTCTCTCCAAATTCAAGAAGATAGAAATCATATCAAGTATCTTCTCAGATCACAGTGGCATAAAACTGGAAATCAACTACAATAAAAACAACCCAAAGAAATCAAACACATGGAGACTAAACAGCATGCTATTAAACCATGACTGGGTTACCAAAGACATCAAGGAAGAAATAAAAAACATCATGGCAACAAACGACAATGAAAACACAACAATCCAAAATCTATGGGACACAGCGAAAGCAGTCCTGAGAGGGAAGTTCATAGCTCTACAAGCCTACTGCAAAAAACAAGAAACAATGGTAATAAATTACCTAACCCAACAACTCAAAGAGTTAGAGAGAGAGCAACAAGATAAGCCCAGTGTAAGCAGAAGGAAAGAAATAATAAAGATCAGAGCGGAGATAAACGACATAGAGACCAAAGAAACAATACAAAAGATCAACAAAACCAAGAGCTGGTTCTTTGAAAGGATAAACAAGATTGATGGACCTCTAGCCAGGCTCACCAAGAAGCAAAGAGAGAGGACCCAAATAAACAAAATCAGAAATGAAAGAGGTGAAATAACAACAGATCCCGACGAAATACAAAGGATTGTTACAAAATACTACGAACAACTCTATTCCAACAAACTGAACAACCTAGAGGAAATCGACATATTCCTAGAAAAATACAACCTTCCAAAACTCAATCAGGAAGATTCTAAACAGCTCAACATGCCAGTAACTATGGAAGAAATTGAAGCAGTCATCAAAAAGCTTCCGGCAAACAAAAGCCCGGGGCCAGATGGCTTCACAGGAGAGTTTTATCAAACTTTCAAGGAAGAACTAAAACCTATCCTCCTCAGACTATTCCAAAAAATTCAAGAGGAAGGAACACTTCCAGGCTCCTTCTATGAAGCCAGCATCACCCTAATACCAAAACCAGATAAATACAACTCAATGAAAGAGAATTACAGGCCAATATCCCTCATGAACATTGATGCCAAAATCCTCAACAAAATTCTAGCAAATCGGCTCCAGCAGTACATCAGAAAGATCATACACCATGACCAAGTAGGATTTATTCCAGGAATGCAAGGATGGTACAATATCCGCAAATCAATAAACGTGATACATCATATAAACAAATTGAGAGATAAAAATCACATAGTCATATCAATAGATGCAGAAAAAGCATTTGACAAAATCCAACACCCTTTCTTGATAAAAACTCTCAACAAGGTGGGAATAGAAGGCTCATACCTCAACATAATAAAAGCTATTTATGATAAACCCACAGCAAACATCATACTCAATGGGCAAAAACTAAAACCATTTCCCCTAAGAACAGGAACAAGACAGGGATGCCCACTCTCACCACTCCTGTTCGACATAGTACTGGAAGTATTAGCTATCGCAATTAGGCAAGAAGAAGAAATAAGAGGCATCCACATTGGAAAAGAAGAAGTGAAGCTGTCCTTATTTGCAGATGACATGATATTGTACATAAAAAACCCAAAAGATTCCATCAAAAAACTAATAGACTTAATAAATGAATTCGGCAATGTAGCGGGATACAAAATTAACGCCAAGAAATCTATGGCTTTTCTATACACCAATAATGAACTTACAGAAAGAGAGACTAAAAAAGCAATCCCATTTACCATCGCACCAAAAAAATTAAGATACCTAGGAATAAACTTAACTAAGGAGGTAAAAGACCTATACGCAGAAAACTACAGGACACTGAAAAAAGAGATAGAGGAAGACGTAAACAGATGGAAGAACATACCATGTTCCTGGATTGGTAGAATCAACATCATTAAAATGTCCACACTACCCAAAGCAATCTACAGATTCAATGCACTCCCCATCAAAATACCAACAGCATATTTCACAGACCTAGAAAGAACTCTCCAAAAATTCATCTGGAATAAAAAAAGACCCCGACTAGCCTCAGCAATCCTCAGAAAGAAGAATAAAGTAGGTGGGATCTCAATACCAGATTTCAGGCTGTATTACAAAGCCACTGTTCTCAAAACAGCCTGGTACTGGCACAAGAACAGACATATTGATCAATGGAACAGAATAGAGAACCCAGATATCGACCCAAACCACTATGCTCAATTAATATTTGACAAAGGAGGCATGAACATACAATGGAGTCAAGACAGTCTCTTCAATAAATGGTGTTGGGAAAACTGGACAGATACATGCAAAAAAATGAAACTAGATCACCAACTTACACCATACACAAAAATAAACTCAAAATGGATACAGGACTTAAACATAAGACGGGAAACCATAAAAATACTAGAGGAATCCACAGGCAACAAAATCTCAGACATATGCCACAAGAACTTCTTCACTGACACTGCCCCTAGGGCAATGGAAGCTAAAGAGAAAATTAACAAATGGGACTACATCAAAATAAAAAGCTTTTTTACAGCAAAAGAAACCATCAACAAAACAACAAGAAAGCCCACTGCATGGGAAAACATATTTGCAAATGCTATCACTGATAAAGGTTTAATCTCCAACATCTACAGGCAGCTTATGCAACTCAATAAGAGGAAGATAAATGATCCAATAAAAAAGTGGGCAACAGACCTAAACAGAATATTTTCAAAAGAAGACAGAAGGAAGGCCAAGAGACACATGAAAACATGTTCAAAGTCACTTATTATCCGAGAGATGCAAATCAAAACAACAATGAGGTACCATCTCACACCTGTCAGAATGGCTATCATCAACAAATCAACAAACAACAAGTGTTGGCGAGGATGCGGAGAAAAAGGAACCCTCGTGCACTGCTGGTGGGAATGCAGACTGGTGCAGCCACTGTGGAGAACAGTATGGAGTTTCCTCAAAAAACTGAAAATGGAACTCCCATTTGACCCAGTAATCCCACTCCTGGGAATATATCCGAAGAAACTAGAAACACCAATCAGAAAGGATATATGCACCACTATGTTCATAGCAGCACAATTTACAATAGCTAAGATTTGGAAACAGCCTAGGTGCCCATCAGCAGATGACTGGATCGGAAAACTGTGGTACATCTACAAATGGAATACTATGCTGCCATAAAAAAGAAGGAATTCTCATCATTTGCAGCAACCTGGATGGAATTGGAGAACAATGCTAAGTGAAATAAGCCAGTCAATGAAAGAACAATACCACATGATCTCACACATTTAGGGATAGTAAAGAACATTATAAAGTGGTGAACAAAAAGATAGATACAGAACAGTAAAGCATCAAACAGACTTTCAAATTACAGGGGGAAAGTTTGGGAAAGGTGGGGGAGTTATGAAATCAAACGAAGGACTTGTATGCATGCATATAAGCATAAACAATGGACGCAAAACTCTGGGGGGGGGAGGGCATGTGTGGGTGTGGGGTGGGGGGGTAATAGTAAGATATGTACACATATAATACCTCAATAAAAATATAAAAAAAAAAAACGAAAAAGTTTGAAGACCAACCATTACAAGCATTATTGGATAAAGGTGTATGCCAAAATCCAAAAAAAAAAAAAAAAATTGCAAAAAGATTAACCATTGCTCCACAAACAATTTCCGATCGTTTACAAGCAATGGGAAAGTTTTTAAAGAAAAGAAAATGGGTGCCACATCAACTGAACAAAAGACAAATGGAAAACCGAAAAGTCATCAGTAAAATGTTGCTTTACAGCACGAAAGTCTATTTTGCATCAATTTATGACTGGCAATGAAATGTGGATTTATTTTGAGAATCCCAAATGCACAAAATCATGGGTTGATCCAGGTCAACCATCAACATTGAATGCAAGGCCAAATCGCTTTGGAAAGAAGACAATGCTCTGCGTTTGGTGGGATCAGGAAAGTGTGGTGTATTATGAGCTTCTAAAACCAGGTGAAACCGTTAATTCTGATCCCTCTAAACAACAAATAAATCAATTTGAACTATGTTTTGATCATAAAACAACCAGAATGGGCCAGAAAACATGGCATAGTAATTAAGCTTCATGGTGACGCACCAACACACACTTCAACACTAGTTAAAGACACATGAAAAGATCTTGCCTGTGAAGTATTAATCCACTCACCATATTCACCAGACCTTGCTCCTTCAGATTGCCACTTTTCCAATCAATGGCAAATGCACTTTCTGAGAAGCACTTCAAAACATATGAAGAAGTGGAAAATTGGGTCTCTGAATGGTCTTCCTCAAAACAAGAAAAGTTCTATTGGGACGGTATCCACAAATTACGTGAAAGATGGGCGAAATGTGTAGCTAGCGATGGACATTACTTTGAATAAAGCACTTCTGATTTTTCTCTTGAAAATATCCTGTTTTCTTTGATTACAAAATCTGCATGATTAACCGGTACGGCTAGTATATACCTCGGTTGAGTGTGTGGCCTGTAATTCTCCTATCCTTCCAGTAAAAAGCAAAAACACTGAAATGGGAAAGGATGGAGATTTGTACAGGATCCTGTACCTATCTGGGGAAGAGCAGGGGGTGGGAGTGGGCAAGGCTAGGTCCTTGTGAGTAGCGCCCCATGTGAGAAAAGGGGAAACTTGAGGCCTACAATGGAAGCAGGCAGGGTAGGGGGCTCAAATCCCTCCTGCCTGCCTTCCTGTGCCCCTTAGGGGGCTGCCCAGCCTAGTGCAAGGGCTAGGGAGGCAGGGAAGGAAGAAAAGAGGGTGTGAGCCGCACCTGGTGAGACACAGGTAGTTTGGGGCATCCTGGGGCCAAGCAGTCCATCCATTGGCCACACCTGCTGCTGCCACAGGTCAGGTGTGGGCAATGGACAGGACTGCTTGTCAGAGCGAGATGGGGCTCTGGCCCCTTCAAGGCTAGGGGAGCTCTCCAGTGTAGCCAGGCTGTGCCCTGAGTGACTTGTGGGGCTGGGCGCTGAGGCCTGGCCAGGCGACATCTCCTTAGAGCCGATCCAGTGCCCAGAACATCAGGCTTGGAGCCCCAAGGAGAGGACCTTCTTACATTAACACAAAATTATCATGTATCTTTCATTTCATTTATTTATATATATTTAAAGTACACCTTTTTAAATTAGCCTTATGCATATATAATTTCAGAGAGGAAGGGAGAGGGAGAGAAAAACATCAATGAAGAGAGACAATCATTCATCGGCTGCCTCCTGCATGCTCCGCACTGGGGATGGAGCCTGCAACCCGGGCATGTGCCCTTGGTTGGAATTAAACCCAGGACCAGTCCCCAGCCAGTCCCCAGGCCAATGCTCTATCTGCCAAGCCAAACCTGCAAGGGCGTGTAACTTATCTTAAAGGCGAGAAGCCACGTTCCCATCCTGTCTCAAGTCACAGGCTAGTAAATGAAGTGTGACGCCCTCGCTCAGGGCCCAGAGTGGCCTCTGGAAGCCCCACAGGTCCCGCACCTGGGACGGGCGTCCCCCCTCTTGCATCCCCAACTCCCCCACAGCCCGCACCTTCTCCTCATGATGGAAGTCCACGACCTACTTCACTGGAAACCTGAACCGAGCACTGCAACCAGCCCCTACCACCTGCTAGCACAGGATCTGCCACTTCCAGAGCCATTCGGCACCTGCCAGGGTCTTAAAGCAAGCAACTCAGCGGAGCAGGCCTGAGATTGGTGCTCCATCCTGTCGCTCCCCGAGAAATCCCGCCTTCTCCATGCCCCCAGCGGCTCCCTGCAGGTTTGATTCCAAGTGCATTCAGTTGCATGGAAGGGACAAAGAGCATGGAGAGCCCAGGCGCTGTACATAAAGGCTTCCCTCCCACAGCAGCTCGGTGTGGCCAGAGCGGGTTAATCATGCCGGAAAGTAACCAGAACCGGGGACATAGCCAAGGCTCCCAGGACCTCCGAACCACAAGAGATTAGGAGCTGGCAATCCAGGCTCCAGGGCCTCCAGGAGGGACTCTGTGCTCAAACCATGACGTCAGCCTGTGAACCTGCAGCCAAGGTCAGGCGGCGCCAGGGCAGGGTCCTCCCAAGACAGCAATTTCTCTGCCTCCTGAAGTGCCTCCTGCCGCTGCCCCCTCACCCTATAGGCCATCCCCACCCTCAGCCCTGCAAGCTGGCACAGCTGCCACTGCGTTTACCTTTAAAAAAACATTTAAAAAAATTGATTTAAGGGAGGGAGAGGGGTAGAAAGAGAAACTTCCATGATGAGAATCACTGACCGGCTGCCTCCTGCACCCCCACACCGGGGATGGAGCTTCAAACCAGGAATCGGACCCGTGACCTTCCGGTTCCTAGGTCAGAGCTCAACCACTGAGCCTTACTGGCCTGGCGCACCCACGTGTAATCGCTGTGCCCAGGAAAGAAAGACTCCTTGGCTGTGGGCTGTTAAATCTGTTAACTTAGTGTTAACACCGAATTTGCTCTGAGGGTGTCCTGGGTTTGATCCACCCCTGTGGAGGAGTCACCCCAGCTCCCGATCTCTTGCAGTTCGGAGGTCCTGGGGGCCTTGGCTACGTCCCTGGTTCTGGTTACTTTCCGGGGGGCGTCTCTGGAGCCTGGAGGGTCCCTGATTCTGGACATTTGTATCTGCTGGTTAAGCAAAGTGTTAAAGCTCTCGAGTCCGTAAAAGGTTCAAGGAGGAGGACTGGCGAGAGATGAAGACTCAATGCAAAGTGTGCCTCTCACCCTCTCACGGGAAGGGGGTGTAAGGAGGGTCTCTGGCCACCTGCGAAGGGCATTCCTGGGACAATGGGCAACATTTGAATCCCGCCAGAGGACTGGGCGGAAGAGACACACGATCGTGAACTTCCCGATTCTGATGGTCGTGCAGGAGAAAGCCCTGGTTTATAGGAAATTGCCCCTGAAGTATTTGGGAGAAAAAATTAAACTATTTGGGGGGTCAGGGGGTATCATACGGGTAATTTCAGATTGCTCATGAAGAGAGTTCTCTGTGCTAGTCATTTAACTGTAGTTTTGCTGGGTGATGGCTGAAATAAGTTTAAACAGACAACGCAATTCCAGACATGTCCACAAGGCAGCGCGCTCAGACCACAAAACTGGTTTTACAGGGTGTATGGTTAATAATGCATAGGGATTTCATCACAAGTCACAAGGAACAACAACAGCCTGTAATTATTGGAATCCAGAGTCTAGGTCAGTGGTCGGAAAACTGCGGCTCGCGAGCCACGTGCAGCTCTTTGGCCCCTCGAGTTTTTAGCAAAGGCCAGCTTAGGAGTTCCCTAATTCAATGTACCTACCTATATAGTTGAAGTTTAAAAAAATTGGCTCTCAAAAGAAATTTCAGTCGTTGTCCTGTTGATATTTGGCCCTGTTGACTGATGAGTTTTCCGACCACTGGTCTAGGTCAGTGGTCGGCAAACTCATCAGTCAACAGAGTGAGCAAACCGATCCACAGTTTGCAGACCACGGCCAGAGATGGAGTTACCAGTAATGAATTAAAACTTCCCGCAAAGGCTCTTTTTTGGCACTAAATTCGACATTTTTATGCCATGCTCTGCTCTCAGCACCCAACCAGGAGCCTGGGTAGCCCTGACTCTACTCTCAGCACCCTGCGGGGAGCCTGAGAGGCACTGTGCTCTGCTCTGAGCACCCTGCCGCGAGCCCGGGAGGCACAGTGCTCTGCTCTCAGCACCCTGAATGGAGCCCGGTAGGCACTGTGCTCGGCTCTCAACACCCTGCCGGAAGCCCAGGAGACACTGTGCTGTGCTCTCTGCACCCTGCCAGGAGCCCGGGTAACCTGACTCTGCTCTCAGCACCCAACTGGGAGCTCGGGTAACCTGATTTTGCCCTCAGCACCCAACCGGGAGCCCGGGAGGCACTGTGTTATGCTCTAAGCAGCCTGTGGGGAGCCCGGGAGGCACTGACTGTGCTCTCAGCACCCTGCCAGGAGCCCGGGAGGCACTGACTCTGTTGTCAGCACTTTACCGGGAGCGCGGGATGCACTGTGCTCTGCTCTCAGCACCCAACCCGGAGCCTGGGAGGCACCGTGCTCTGCTCTCAGTACCCTGCCGCGAGCCCGGGAAGCACTGACTCTGCTATCAGCACCCTGCCAGGAGTGCGGGAGGCACCATGCTGTGCTTTCAGCACCCAACTGGAAGCCCGGGTAGCCCTGAGTCTGCTCTTAGGACCCTACTGGGAGTCCAGGAAGCACTGACTCTGCTCTCAGCACCCTTCTTGGAGTCCGGGAGGAACTGTGCTCTGCCCTCAGCTGCCTGCTGGGAGCCTGGGAGACACTGACTCTGCCCTCAGCACCATGCCAGGAGCCCGGGAGGCACTGTGCTCTTCTCTCAGCATCTGCCGGGAGCCCTGGATGCACTGTGCTATGCTCTCAGCAGCCTGCAGGAGCCCAGAAGGCACTGACTCTGCTCTCAGCATCCACCAGGAGCCCGGGAGTCACTGACTCTGCTCTCACCACCCTGCCAGGAGCCCAGTAGGCACTGACTCTGCTCTCAGCAACTGCTGGGAGCCTGGGAGGCACTGTGCTCTGCTCTGAGCACCCTAACGGGAGCCCAGGAGGCACTGGCACTGCTCTCAGCACCATGCTGGGAGCACCGAGGCACTGTGCTCGGCTCTCAGCACCCTGCCAGAAGCCCAGGAGGCACTGTGTTGTGCTCTTTGCAACCTGCCTGGAGCCCGGGTAACCTGACTCTGCTCTCAACACCCAACCAGGAGCTCGGATAGCACTGACTTTGCTCTCAGCACCCAACGGGTAGCCCGGGGAGCCCTGAATCTGCACTTAGCACCCTGCTGGGAGCATGGGAGGCTCTGTGTTCTCCTCTAAACAGCCTGCGGGAGCCTGGGAGGCACTGACTCTGCTCTCAGCACCCTGCCGGGAGCCCGGTAGGCACTGTGCCGTGCTCTCTGCACCCTGCTGAAGCCCGGGTAACCTGACTCTGCTGTGCACCCAACTGGGAGCACGGGAGGCACTGACTCTGTTTCCAGCACCCTGCTGGGAGCCAAGGAGTAACTGACTCCTCTCTGCACCCTGACAGGAGCCCGGGAGTAACTGACTCTGCTCTCAGCACCCTGCCGGGAGCCCAGTACACACTGTGCTCTGCTCTAAGCAGCCTGTGGGGAGCCCGGGAAGCAATAACTCTGCTGTCAGCACCCTGCCGGGAGCCCGGGAGGCACTGACTCTGCTCTCAGCACCCAACTAGGAGTCCGGGAGGCACTGACTCTGTTGTCAGCACTATACCGGGAGCACGGGATGCACCGTGCTCTGCTCTCAGAAACCAACCCGGATCCGGATAGGCACTGTGCTCTTCCTTCAGCACCCTGCCACGAGCCGGGGAAGCACTGACTCTGCTATCAGCACCCTGAAAGGACCTCGGGAGGCACTGTACTCTGCTCTCAGCACCCTGCCGGGAATATGGGAGGCACTCACTACTCTCAGCACCCAATTTGGAGACAGGGAACCACTGACTCTGTTCTCAGCACCCTGCCGGGAGCCCGGGAAGCACTGACTCTGCTCTCAGCACCCTGTGGGGAACAGGGGAGGCACTAACTTTACTCTCAGCACCCAATTTGGAGACAGGGAGCCACTGACTCTTCTCAGCACCCTGCCGGGAGCCCGGGAGGCACTGACTCTGCTCTCATAACCATGCTGCGAGCCCGGGAGGCACTGTGCTCTGCTCTCAGCACCCACCTGGGAGCCTGGGAGGCACTGACTCTGCTCTCAGCACCCTGGTGGGAACCCGGGAGGCACCGTGCTCTGCTCTCAGCACCCTGCAGGTAAGTTGGGAGGCACTGTGCTCTGTTCTCAGCATCCTGCTGGGAGCCTGAGAGGCACCATACTCTGCCCTCGACACCCAACGGGGAGCCTGGGAGGCTCTGACTCTGCTCTTAGCACCCTGCCGGGAACCTGGGAAGCACCGTGATCTGCTCTGCTCTCAGCACCCTGTCGGGAACCCAAGAGGCACTGTATCTGCTCTCAGCACCCAACCAGGAGCCTGGAAGTCACTTAATCTGCTCTTAGCACCCTTCCGAGAGCCAGGGAGGCACCGTGCTCTGCTCTCAGCACCCAATCAGGTGCCTGGGAGGAACTTACTCTGCTCTTAGTACCCTGCCTGGAGATCAGGAGGCACTGTACTCTGCTCGTAACACATAGCCGGGAGGCCAGTAATCACTGACTCTGCTTTCAGCACCCTGCTGGGAGCTTGGGACACACTGACTCTGCTCTGAGCACCCTGCCTGGAGCTCGGAAGGCACCGTGCTCTACTCTCAGCCCCCTGCCGGGAGCACAGGAGGCACTGACTCTGCCCCCAGCACCGAAACGGGAGCCCGGGAGGCACTGACTCTGCTCTCCGCACCCAATTTGGAGACAGGGAGCCACTGACTCTGTTCTCAGCACCCTGCTGGGAGACCGGGAGGCACTGACTCCGCTGTCAGTACCCTGCCGGGAGCCGGGGAAGTACTGACTCCACTCTCATCACCATGCCGCTAGCCTGGAAGGCACTGTGCTCTGCTCTCAGCACCCAACTGGGAGCCTGGGAGGCACTGACTCTGCTCTCAGCACCCTGCTGGGAACCTGGGAAGCACCGTGCTCTGTTCTCAGCACCCTGCCAGGAGTCCAGGAGGCACTGACTGCTCTCAGCACTCTGCCAGGAACACGGGAGGCACTGATTC
Source organism: Eptesicus fuscus (assembly GCF_027574615.1). Taxonomy (NCBI): domain Eukaryota; kingdom Metazoa; phylum Chordata; class Mammalia; order Chiroptera; family Vespertilionidae; genus Eptesicus; species Eptesicus fuscus. Next base: position 28,032 of record NW_026557628.1, on the reverse strand, counting down.
TGCTTTCAGCGCCCAATTTGAAGACAGGGAGCCACTGACTTTGCTCTCAGCACCCTGCCTCGAGCACAGGAGGCAATGACTCTGGTCTCAGCACCCTGCCTGGAGCCTGGGAGGCGCTGTGCTCTGCTCTCAGCAACCTTCTGTTGACCGGGAGGCACTGTGCTTTGCTCTCAGCACACTGCCAGGACCCCTATAGGCACCGTGCTCTTCTCTCAGCTCCCAATCGGGAGCCTGGGAGGAACTTACTCTGCTCCCAGTACCCTGCCAGGAGATCGGAAGGCACTGTACTCTACTCTCAGCACATTGCCGGGAAGCCAGTAATCATTGACTCTGCTCTCAGCACCCTGCCAGGAGCCAGGCAGGCACTGTGCTCTACTCTCAGCACCCTGTTGGGCGCCTAGGAAGCACCTTGCTCTGCTCTCTGCCTGAAACCGAGAGCCCGTCAGGCACCGTGCTCTGCTCTCAGCAACCTACCGAGAGCCCGTGAGGCACTGGCTCTGCTCTTGGCACCGTGATCTGCTCTCAGCACCCAATCGGGAGCCCGATAGGCACTGACTCTGCTTTCAGCACACTGCCGGGAGCACGGGAGGCATTGTGCTCTGCTCTCAGCACCCAACCAGGTGCCCTGGAGTTACTGACTCTGCTCTCATCACCCTGATGGGATGACTGTGATCCAATGTGCTCTGATCTCAGCACCATGCTGGGAGAACTGGAGGCACTATGCTCTACTCTCAGCACCCTGCCGGGAGCCGGAAGGCACTGACTCTGCTCTTAGCACCCTGCCCGGAGCTCGGGAGACCCTGTCTCTTCTTTCAGCACCCTGAATGGAGCCCGTGAGTCACTGACTCTGCTCTCAGCAACCTGTTGGGAGCCCGGAAAGCACTGATTCTGCTCGCAGCACCCTGTCCGTATCCCAGCAGGCACCATGCTCTACTGTCACCACCATGCTGGGAGCTCGGGAGGTACCCTGCTCTGCTCTCAATACCCTACCAGGAACCCATGCAGCAGTGATTATGCTCTCAGCACCCTGATGGAAGCCCGGAAGTCACCCTGCTCTCCTCTCAGCACCCTACTGGGAACCAGGGAGGCACTGACTCTGTTCTCACTACCCTTTCATGAGCCCAGTGGCATTGTGCTCTGCTCTCAGCACCCAACCGGAAGCCCAGGATGTACTGACTCTTCTCCCAGCACCCTGTCAGGAGCTCGGGAAGTACTGACTTGGCTCTCAGCACCATGCCAGGAGCTCGGGAGGCACCATGCTCTGCTCTCAGCACCCTACCGGGAACCAGTGAGGCACTGACTATGCTCTCAGTATCCTATTGTGAGCCCGGTAGGGTCTGACTCTGCTCTCAGCACCCTCCCAGGAGCACAGGAGGTACTGTGCTCTGCTCTCAGCTCCCAACCAGAAGCCCAAAAGGCACTGGCACTGCTCTCAGCACCAAACCAGGAGCCCTGAAGGCACTAACTCTGCTCTCATCACCAAACCGGGAACCCGGAAGTAACTGATTCTGCTCTCAGCACACTGCCTTGAGCCCGGGAGGCACTGTGCTCTGCTCTCAGCACCCAAACGGGAGCCCGGGAGGCATTGACTATGGTCTCAGCACCCTGCCGGGAGCCCGGGAGGAACCGTGCTGTGCTCTCAGCACCCAACCGGGATCATGGGAGGCACTGACTCTGCTCTCAGCACCCTGCCCGGAGCTCGGGACACCCTGTCTCTGCTTTCAGCACCCTGACTGGAGTCCGTGAGTCACTGACTCTACTTTCATCACCCAGTTGGGAGCCCGGAAAGCACTGATTCTGCTCGCAGCACCCTGTCTGTATCCCAGAAGGCACCATGCTCTGCTGTCACCACCATGCTGGTAGCTTGGGAGGCACCGTACTCTGCTCTCAGTACCCTACCAGGAACCCGTGCGGCACTGACTATGCTCTCAGCACCCTGATGGCAGCCTGGAAGACACCGTGCTCTCCTCTCAGCACCCTACTGGGAGCCAGGGAGGCACTGACTCTGCTCTCACTACCCTGCCGTGAGCCCAGTAGCACTGTGCTCTGCTCTCAGCACCCAACCGGAAGCCCAGGATGTACTGACTCTTCTCCCAGCACCCTGTTGGGAGCTCAGGAAGTACTGACTTGGCTCTCAGCACCATGCCGGGAGCTCGGGAGGCACCATGCTCTGCTCTCAGCACCCTACTGGGAACCCATGAGGCACTGACTATGCTCTCAGTACCCTATCGTGAGCCCGGTAGGGTCTGACTCTGCTCTCAGCACCCTCCCAGGAGCCCGGGAGGCACTGTGCTCTGCTCCCAGCACCCAACCAGGTGCCCGGGAGGCACTGGCTATGCTCCCAGCACCCTTCCAGGAGCCCAAGAGGCACTGTACTCTGTACTCAACACCCTGCCAGGTGCCTGGGAGGCAATGACTCTGCTCTCAGCACCATGTTGTGTGTCTGGAAGGTACTGACTCTGCTTTCAGCACCCTGCCGGGAGCCTGAGAGGCTCTGACTCTGCTCTCAGCACTCACCTGGGAGCCTGGGAGGCATTCATTCTGCTCTCAGCACTATGCCAGGAGCCCGGGAGCCTCTGTGCTCTGCTCTCAGCACCCAACTTGTTGCTCAGGAGGCACTGAATCTGCTCTCAGCACCCAGCCGAGAGCCCAGGAGGCATTGTGCTCTGCTTTCAGCACCCAACTGGGAGCCCGGGAGACACTGACTCTGCTCTCAGCACCCTGCCAACTCGGTATGCACCATGCTCTGCCCTCAGCACCCTGCCGGGAACCCAGGAGTCATTGACTCTGCTCTCAACACCCTACCAGGAGCTTAGGAAGCACTGTGCTCTGCTCTCAGCACCCTACCATAAACCCATGAGGCAGTGACTCTGTTCTCAGCTCTTTGACAGGAGCCTGGGAGATACCATGCTCTTCTCTCAGCAAAGAGCCAGGAGCCCGCAAGGGAGCTCGGGAGGCACTGTGCTCTGCTCTCAGCACCCTATCGAGATCCCAGGAGGCAAGTCTCTGCTCTCAGCACACAACCGGGAGCCGTGAGGCAATGACTCTTTTCTCAGCACCCTACCGAGATCCCGGGAGGCAAGTCTCTGCTCTCAGCACACAACCGGGAGCCGTGAGGCAATGACTCTGCTCTCAGCACCCAACCGGGAGCCCGGGAGGCACTGTGCTCTGCTCTCAGCACCATGGCGAGATCCCGGGAGGCACTGTGCTCTGCTGTCAGCACCCTAACGGAAGCCCAGGAGGCACTGAGTCTGCTTTCAGCACCTAACCAGGAGCCCAGGAGGCACTGTGCTCTGCTCTCAGCACCATGCCAGGAGCCCAGGAGGCACTTTGCTCTGCTCTCAGCACCCTACTGCGCATGCAGGAGGCACTGACTCTGCTCTCAGCACTCTGTTGGGAGCCAGGGTGGCACCGTGCTCTGCTCTCAGGACCCTGGTGGGAGCCTGGGAGCCACTGTGCTCTTCTCTCAGCACCCACGGGGAGTATGGGAGGTATTGACTCTGTTCTTAGCCCCCTGACGGGAGCCTGGGAGACACTGACACTGCTCTCAGCACCCTCCAGGGAGCCTGAGAGGCACTGTGCTCTGCTCTCAGCACCCAAACAGGAGCATAGGAGGCATCATACTTTCTTCTTAGTACCCAACCGGGAGTCCAGGAGGCAATGACTCTGCTCTCAGCAGCCAACTGGGAGCCCGGGAGGCACTGTGTTCTGCTCTCAGCTCCATGCTGGGAGCCCGAGAGGCACTGTGCTCTGTTCTCAACACCCTGCCGGGATCCCAGGAGACACTGACTCTGCTCTCAGCACCCTGCTGGGAGACCGGGAGGCTCTGACTCTGCTCTCAGCACCCTCCCAGGAGCCCGGGAGGCACTGTGCTCTGCTCTCAGCTCCCAACCAGGATCCCAGAAGGCACTGGGTCTGTTCTCAGAACCAAATCTGGAGCCCGGAAGTCACTGACTCTGCTCTCAGCAACCTGCCGAGAGCCTGAGCGGCACCATGCTCTGCTCTAAGCACACAACTGGGAGCCCGGGAGCCACTGACTCTGCTCTCAGCACACTACTGTTAGCCTGAGAGGCACTGTGCTCTGCTCCCAGCACCCAACCAGGTGCCCGGGAGGCACTGGCTATGCTCCCAGCACCCTGCCAAGAGCCCAAGAGGCACTATGCTCTGTTCTCAACACCCTGCCAGGTGCCCAGGAGGCACTGACTCTGCTCTCAGCCCCCTGCCAAGAGCTCGGGATGCACCATGCTCTGCCCTCAGCACCCTGCAGGGTGCCCGGAAGTCACTGACTCTGCTCTCAGCACCCTGCCAAGAGCTCGGGATGCACCATGCTCTGCCCTCAGCACCCTGCAGGGTGCCCGGAAGTCATTGACTCTGCTCTCAGCACCCGCCGGGAGCTTGGAGGCACCGTGTTCTTCTCTCAGCACCCTACCATGAACCCGTGAGGCACTGACTCTACTCTAAGCACCCAAAAGGGAGCCTGGGAGTCACTGACTCTGCTCTAAGCACCTTGCCAGGAGCCCAGGAGGCACCATACTATCCTCTCACCCCCAAACCAGGAGCCCGGGAGGCACTGACTCTGCTCTCAGGACCTTGCTGTGAGCAAGGGAGGCTGAATCTGCTCTCAGCACCAAACCAGGAGCCCAGGAGGCAATAACTCTGCTCTCAGCACCCTTCCAGGAGCCCGGGAGGCACTGTGCTTTGCTCTCAGCAAGCATCCGGGAGCCCGCAAGGCACTGACTCAGCTCTTAGTACCATGCCGGGAGCCCAGGAGGCACTGACACTGCTCTCACCACCCTCCAGGGAGCCCGAGAAGCATGGTGCTCTGCTCTCAGCACCCAAACGGGAGCCCGGGAGGCACTGACTCTGCTCTCAGCACGCTACCAGGATCCTGGGAGGCACAGTACTCTCTTCTTAGCACCCAACCAGGAGTCAAGGAGGTATTGATTCTGCTTTCAGCACCATGCCGGGAGCCCGAGAGGCACTTACTCTGCTCTCAGCATGATGCTGGCATCTCAGGAGGCTCCGTGTTCTGCTCTCAGCACCCTCCGGGAGCCCGTGAGGCACTGACTCTGCTCTGAGCACTCTGCTGGGATCCCTGGAGACACTGTGCTCTGCACTCAGCTCCCTGCTGGGAGCCTGGAAGCCACTGACTCTGCTCTCAGCACCCAACCTGGAGTGCAGGAGGCACTCTCTTTGCTCTCAGCACTCTGATAGGAGCCCGGGAGGCAATGACTTTGCTCTCAGCACCATGCCGGGAGACCGGGAGGCACTGGCTCTGCTCTCAGCAATCTGCGGGAGCCAGGGTGGCACTGTGCTCTTCTCTCAGCACCCAACCGAGAGCCCAGGAGGCACTGACTCTGCTCTCAGCACTTTGGCGATAGCCTGGGTGGCACTAAATCTGCTCTCAGGACCCTACCAGGAGCCCATGAGGCACTGACTCTGCTCTCAGCACCCTACCGGAAGCCCGGGAGGAATTGACTCTGCTCTCCGCACCCAACCAGGAGCCTGGGAGGCACTGTGCTCTGCTCTCAGCACCATGCCGGGAGCTCAGGAGGCATGGTGCTCTGCTCTAATCACCGTACCAGGAGCCTGTGAGACACTGACTCTGCTCTCAGCACTCTGCCGGGAGCCCGGGAGGCACTGTGCTCTGGTTTCAGCACTCTGCCAGGAGCGCAGGAGGCACAGTCCTCTACTCTCACCACCCATCTGGGAGCTGAGGAAGCACCGTGCTTTGCTCTCAGCACTCTGCCAGGAGCCCAGCAGAAACTGACACTGCTCTTAGCACCCTGCTGGGAGCCCAGGAGGTACTGACTCTGCTCTCACTACCCTGCCGTGAGCCCAGTAGGCACTGTGCTCTGCTCTCAGCACCCAACGGGAAGCCCAGGATGTACTGACTCTGTTCTCAGAACCCCGCCAGAGTCCTGGAAGCACTGACTCTTTTCTCAGAACCTAGCCGGGAGCCCAGGAGGCACTGACTATTCTCTCAGCACAAAACAGGGAGAACAGGAGGCACTGACTTTGCTCTCAGAACACAACAGGGATTACGGGATGCACTGACTCTTCTCTCAAAACCCTGCCGGGAGCCCTGGAAGCACTGACTCTGCTCTAAGCACTCTGACGGGAGCCCAGGAGGCACAGACTCTGCTCTCAGCACCCTACTGGGAGCCCAGCAGGCACTTACTCTGCTCTCAGCACTCAACAGGGAGCCTGGGAGTCACTGACTCTGCTCTCAGCACCCAACCAGGAGTCTGGGAGGTATTGACTCTGCTTTCAGAACCATGCTGGGAGCCTGAGAGGCACTTATTCTGCTCTCAGCACCATGCCGGGAGCTCAGGAGGCACCATACTCTCCTCTTAGCACCCAACCTGGAGTCCGGGAGGCAATTACTCTGCTCTCAGCACCCAACCGGGAACCCGGGAAATACTGTACTCTGCTCTCAGCACCATATCGGGAACCCGGGAGGCACTGTGCTCTGCTCTAAGCACCCTACCAGTAGCCCGTGAGGCACTGACTCTGCTCTCAGCACTCTGCTGGGAAACCGGGAGACACTGTGCCATGCTCTCAGCACATTTTTGGGACTTTGGGAGGAACTGTGCTCTTCTCTCCGCACCCACTGGGAGCCCGGGAGGCACTGTGCTCTTCTCTCAGCACCCACCAGGAGCCTGGGAGGTATTGGCTCTATTCTCAGCACCCTTCCAGGAGCCCGGGAGGCACTGACACTGCTCTCAGCACATCCTGAGAGGCACTGTGCTCTGCTCTCAGCACACAAACAAGAGCCCTGCAGGCATTGACTCTGCTCTGAGCACCCTGCCAAAAGCCCAGGAGGCACAATTCTCTCTTCTTAGCACCAAACCGGGAGTCCGGGAGGCAATGACTCTGCTCTCAGCACCCTGCCGGGAGCCTAGGAGGCTCTGACTCTGTTTTCAGCACCCTCTCGGGAGCCCGGGTGGCACTGTGCTCTGCTCTCAGCTCCCAACCGGGAGCCCGGGAGGCACTGACTCTGTTCTTAGCACCCTGCCAGGAGCCCAGGAGACACTGTGCTCAGCTCTCAGCACCCTGCCCAGAGCCCTGGAGGCATGGTGCTCTGCAGTCAGCACCCAACCGGGAGCTGGGGAGGCACCGTGCTCTGCTCTCTGCACCCTGATGGCAGCCTGGGTTGCACTGTGCTCTACTCTCAGCACCTTGCTGGCAGCCTGGGAGGCACTGACTCTGCTCTCACCACACTGCCGGGAGCCCAGGTGGTACTGACTCTGCTCTAAGCTCCCAAGCGGGAGCCTGGGAGGCACTGTGCTCTGCTCTCAGTGCCCTGCTGAGGAGATCCAAACAGGAATTTTAAGGTAACATTGGTAGGGCAGGGGTGAGATCAATAGAAACATCAATGATAAGAAAGATACGAAAAAAAAAAAAAAGAATGACTGGTGAGTGATCAAGATGGCGGTGGAGGTGAACGGCTGATCTGTTGCCTCGCATGGCAGTTTTGGAAATACAACTAAAAGATGGACTGGTGAGCGTGGCGACTCCTGCTCACGTCTCCCCAGACCGGGTGGCTGCTCCTCTCAGTCAGCACCGCAGCCGGGGCCATGGGCTCATGGGCGCCATGGCAGCTTCTGTGGCAGTGGCCGCGGACTCAGGGCAGTGGCTCTCGGTGAAGGAAGAGACCATCTTTCTGCATGAGGGGCCCTTCCACGTCACAGACCTGGCCGAGCTGCCCAGTGAGATCCTCGGGGCCCCGGAGGCCGCCGACACTGACGTGGAGGATTCTTAGGATTTCCCATCTTACATTCAAGTCCTTTAGCCATTTTGACAGAGGAGAACCAAGAAGGCGGCAAAGTTAAACAAATGAACTGCGCCGCGCACAGCAATTTCAAAAATACAACTGGAGGACAGAGCGTCTGCCACCCAGATCCACAGGAGAGCTGGCTGAATGGTGGATTTACAGCTAAGAGGGAAGAGGAAAGAGTGAACTCGAGGGGATGAGGTGCGGAGGCGCATGGGTTGGGCTGGTGGTGGGGGAAGGGTCATGCGGCTTTTTTTCCAACCCTAGGGGAGATTAGCTCCCCATCACCCTGAAATCCAGCTTCTGGGGACACGCGGGAGACCCAGACGCCTGCGGGGAGAGGCTGGACTCTTGGCCTTGGTATCGGAGAGTGGGAGTAACTTCCTTGCGGAGGTGCGCCCAGAAATCAGTGTTTGCTGCGCTGGAGTGCGGAACGAGGGGGCTTAGAAACGTGGAAAGCAAAAAAAGCAGACTTGCAGCCATTGCGGTTCGCCACGCCATGGCCTGGTGGTGCCCTGAGACCCCGCCCCACCCTGAGACCCGCCCTGCCCTGGGACCCGCCCTGAACGTTTTGCAGACCCGCCCCACAAGTCTTGCAGGCCCACCTTGGCTCCAAGCAGCAGCTTTTGCATGTGGGTGGCCTGCCCTGTGGCAGCTTGACCAGATAAACTGCAGTTCTAGTCGGACTGCTCCAGGGCCGCTCAGACAGGAGGAGGAAACTGCAGTTTTTGCTGTAATCGATGCTGAGTGGCCTCAGGCAGTAGCTGATCTACACTCCATTGGAGACCCAGAAACGAGGGCATCTAGTGGTCGGTGTGAGATGACACCAGATTTCAACCACTCGCATAAGGGACACATTCAAGAGGCAGACTCAGTGAGCGCCAAAGCCTTGCTGCACCAATACCCGGCCCATAAACCTGTCTCCTGCACAGCAACTCTTCCTTTATAGACAAAGAGGGTCCTCACGGCCAATTGGCCTGGAGGACAAATCCTCCCAGTGACACCAACAACAATCAAGACTTAACTATACAAAGGAGGACCAAGATGGAGGCATAGGGCGGAAGCCTGATTGTTGCCTACCACAACAATTTTGAGACTACGATGGGAGAGCAGAGCAGACACCATCCTGAACCACCAGAGGGCTGGCTGAGCAGATGCTCTGCAACTAGAATAAAAGAGAGGGGTACGCGGGATGATGCTGATGCCGGTGACCCAAAGACCACACTTTAAGAATTACGGCTCAGGCAACACAATGGCGGCCTGGAACGTGCTCGGCGCAGTTCCCCCGGCGGTCTCCAGCTGAGGGGATGGCTCAACTCGCTGCTGAGCACCGACAGATGAGCCCCTGGGAGACATGGGGTGGGAGATTCCGTGCTTGCTGACCTCCGAGTCCTTCAAGAATCTCAACGCCCCAGAAGCGGCCAGGTGCGCATGCTTGGTGACCGGCCACCGCTGCAGACCCAAGGGCCAACGCAGCGACACCGGACCAGCCCGCCGCCGTGCACCGGGCACACCGAAGCTTTGCCGAGCCTGCCGCCCAACGAGTTCTGCGGCAGCCGCCCTGGAGCTCTGAGAAAATGGCCGAAGGAATTGCTGAGAGGGAATTGACCAACAGGAATTGGGATCAAGAAGACAAAACCCTGCTGGGACACGGGTCCGGGTGAGGCCGCACGCCCCTGGGTCCGGGTGAGGCCGCGCGCCCCTGGGTCCGGGTGAGGCTGGGAACTGGGTCAGGGTGAGGCTGGGTTCCAGGTCCGGGCGAGGCCACATGCCCCTGGATCCGGGTAAGGCCGCACACTCTTGGGTCCGGGTGAAGTCGGATACCGGGTCCGGGTGAGGCCGTGCACCCCTGGACCCTGGTGAGGCCACGCGCTCCTGGATCCGGGTGCGGCTCAGTCCTGGGTCTGGGTGAGGCCACGCCCCTGGGTCCGGGAGAGGCCACGCGCCCCTGGGTCTGGATGAGGCTGGGTCCTGGGCCCGGGTGAGGCCGCATGCCCCCGGGTCCAGGTGAGGCCACACGCCCCTGGGTCTGGGTGAGGCTGGATCCTGGGTCTGGGTGAGGCCGTGCACCCCTGGGTCTGGGTGAGGCCATGCGCCCCAGGGCCCGAGTGATGCTGGGTCCCAGGTCCGGGTGAGGCCGTGCGCCCCTGAGTCAGGGTGAGGCCGCACCCCAGGGTTCGGGCGAGACCAAACCAGAGGGAGTCGGACCTGCATTACCACCATTTGTCCACCATCCAGAGCTGAAAAGTCAGTGCTGACATGTACACATAAGGAACTGGTGGACATTGAAATTGGGTCTCAAAAGAACTGTTGGTCCAGAAAGAAACTCACTACAGACTGATTCATTTGCCTGTCAGCATAACTATTATTGCTCGTCTCACATTCGGTTCTTATAAGTATATTTCTAGTAACACATGATCTCACTCATCTAGGGTAAATGATGAACAACATAGACTGATGAACAAGAACAGACACAGAAACAAGGAGGCATCGATCGGACTGTCAGGCCTCAGAGGGAGGGTAGGGGAGGGTGGGGGTAGGGCGGAGAGATCAACCAAAGGACTTGTGTGCATGCATAGGAGCCTAACCAGTGGTTAAGGACAACAGGGGTGGGGGCATCCGTGGGGAGGGGTGTGGGATGGGAATGGGGGATGAGGACAAATATGTGACACCTTAATCAATAAAGAAATTTAAAAAAAACATTACTATGTCAACCTGAGCAAATTAGATCGTAAACCATCCCTACATTCTGATGCCAGCCCTGCCTCCTCCCCATCCCATCTCTCAGCAGCCACACAACCCCTCCACTGACTGTTAAAACCTTAAAACTGTCACTCACTCTCAAACCACATGGGATAATCCCCTAAAGCTATGGCATGAACTGATATTTCTGTTATGCAGAAATCAGCACATCTGTTGTCATGGGACTGCTGAGCGGTGAACTGGGGGTGGTGGGTGGGAGAGGAGGAAGTGGGCGGAGAGGCCTCCTTCCGCTGTCCTTGGATGCTGTTTCTTCACCAGAACCTCTTCCCCGGCCGCATCCCTGTGCCTTTTACACAATAAACCATTTGAGGCCGAGCAATAATTCGCTGATTAAATGGAAAACATATCAGTTTACAAATTACCTAGGAAAAGGCTGCAGGCCCAAGAGCAGTGTGGGATTAGTCACACCCAAAACAAATAAAGAAGGACATCAAGGGGACTGATGAATACTGAACAGGCCCATGTTAGCAGCCGAAATACCGATAGAGGATCACGAAGCTCCAAACCCCGGTTGGTGTTTAGCCAGGGAGTCCTGGCTAATGTTCGCTAGGGACGAGGTAATAAAATGAGAGCAGGGTCGCTAAATCAGCTGCACTGAATATCTGCAGTTACAGCCGGAAGTGAGGGGCCAATGAGCCCACAAACCATCTCTGTTGGCCATGTCAGAGAAGTAAGAACTCCCACGACTCCAGGGACCTCACTTTAGCTTCGGAACTGACCTCGGATTACTCCAAGTGTGGCCTGAGGACCAGGAGCAGAGCATCACCTGGGAGCTTGTTTGAAAGGCAGAGTCATGGGCCCACCATATCTGAGTCAGAGCCTGCCTCTGAACAAGAGCTCCACGGCATGTGCATGAATTTAGGTCCGAGAGGGCCTGCACTACTCTGGGTCTGCACTCCTATGGGCCTCTCTTTGAGTTCCCTAGCAAGGCCCTATCAGGCAAGCAGGCTAGGGTATGCTGCTGCCCCTGTACAGATCAGGAAAATGAAGCACCAGGCTGACATTTGATCTTGGGGAGGCAAAATTGGAACTAGAGGCCAGTGGCTCTGACAGAGAACTTGGGGCTGTTTGAAGCTGATATTGTTGGAATGAGTCAGTAGAGACTTTATTTGATCCTTATCATTAAGTCAACAAATATTTAAGGGCTTACTCCTTGCTCAGCACTATTTTGGGTATTTGGACTATGTTATTGAACAGAAAAGGATAGAAATGACAAAAATCTCTCTACTTCATGGAGCTACCATTGTAGCATCTGCATGTTTATTTAGAGTAACATTAAAAGACAGAATAGCCCAGCTGGTGTGACTAAGTGTCTGAGTGACAACCATAAACCCAGAAGTTATCAGTTTGATGCCCAGTCAAGGCACATGCCTGGGTTGTGGGCTCCATCCCTGGTAAGAGATGTGCAGGAGGCAGCCAATTGATGTTTGCTTTCACATAGATGTTTCTCTCCCTCCCTCTCCCTCTCCCTCTCCCTGTCCCTCTCCCTCTCCCTGTCCCTCTCCCTCTCCCTGTCCCTCTCCCTGTCCCTCTCCCTCTCCCTCTCCCTTTCTGTCTCTCTCTCTCTCTCTCTCTCTCTCTCTCTCTCTCTCTTCACTTTCCTCACTTTCTAAAAGTCTGAGGGAAGAGACTAGGTTTCTCATCTCTGTGGCTCTGCGCTGAGCCCAGCTCTGGCCCACAGGTGAGGCCTAGAAATCTATAAACTGCCTTGGGAAGAAGAGAAAGCAGCCTGAGCTGATTTTGGCTAAGTGGATAGAGCATCAGCTTGGGGCCTGGAGACTGTAGGGTCCTAGGTTCGCGAGGGCAGCGAGGGCAGCGAGGGCAGCGAGGGCAGCGAGGGCAGCGAGGGCAGCGAGGGCAGCGAGGGCAGCGCTTCCTCCCACCCCCACATGTACAGCCTCCCCGGGTATCAACATCAGCACAATTATAGCCAACAGCTATTAGTTGCAATTGACAACATTGACATGTCATCTCCACCCCAGGTCCACCGTTTCCATTAGGGTTCACTCTTTGCTTCTGGACAAATGGATTCACCTATATAATTTCATACAGCTTAGTTTCACTCCCCTGAAAAGCCACTGTGCTTTGCCTGTGAAAATACAGATTCCTGGGTCCTCTCAGACCTACTGGGTCCGCATCTGGGTGGCACCAATCAGGCATCTGTGTTTTTCACATGTCCCAAACAATTTTGAGGTCATATGTGTGTGAAATGGTGCCGGGAGTGACGGGCTCAGATGCTCTGTAATATTCCCTTCAGCTCCAGTGTTCATTATTCTAAGGCCAGGGAAGGTGTCAAAGTTGTATTTTTATTTTTTTTTGGCAGCCAGAAATCACCTAGGACATGTAGGGTGGATGTGGGACACGGTCACAAGTGGATGCCGTGATGCAGGAGGCCCCTATGTGAACTGCCAGAGAAAGCAGCAAACCTGCTGGAGTTCTGCTCCCATAAGGACTGCAACCTCGGACTACATCTTCTGTGGGGCGCAGCTACAGTGTTTGGACTGGTTCAAGCCTTGGACTGATGAGAAGACACAGTCCTCTCATGGCCCCGTGCAAGTTCCAGCGTGGAGGGCAGAGCCCTCCCAGCACAATTATAGCCAACAGCTATAGTTGTAAGCTTGAAGCTATGGTCCGAACACGTGGCCCCACGTGCCTAAGTGATATAGGCTGCAAGTTAACAAAGCTTGATGGGGTACATGTAATTGAGTAGGATCCAAACCCAGGAGAATGTTGTAAACATCTCGACCATGCCCTTCCTTTGCCTCGTGGCATCTGCTATAAAATAAAGACATGGCTCGTAGTCCATGGCGCTGTCTCTCCATGAGGGAGCGTCCCACCGAGACCCAGCTTTCATTCTCTTGTCTGTCTTTTCTAAGCCTTTCAGCCGCCCCCACTCAGGGTCACTGGACCTGGCTGAGCTGGCGCGGCACAGAAGGCGCCTTGGGGCTGAGTATGCCATGGCCGTGCCAGCCCGCCAAAATCTTCCCTCCCTTTTCTTGGCCAGCGGGACTGGGGGGTTTCTGCTTCTAATGACTGTGACATGGCAAAGACCTTCACAGGTCCCTGGAGAAGATGGCAGAATTGATAAACCCCACATCTGTGCCACATGAAAAGGGAGAGAAGGCAGAACTGGCCATGTGTCTGCTACATGCTGCCTGGGTAGGGAAAACCCCAGACTATTCTGCTCAGGGGAATCAAAGAAGTCACCAGGATAGCACACCGTTTCCAAGCTGCTGAGAAATTACAGGGCCACGACTTTCCGAGGCTCCTCAAAATGTTTAATGCCATTTTGCATGCTTCCCGCATCTCTCACTATTCTCTCCATGCACATTTACTGTAAGTCCCCCTAGGTCAGTGGTTGGCAAACTCATGAGTCAACAGAGCCAAATATCAACAGTATAATGATTGAAATTTCTTTTGAGAGCCAACTGTTTTAAACTTAAACTTCTTCTAACGCCACTTCTTCAAAATACACTCGTCCAGGCCGTGGTATTTTGTGGAAGAACCACATTCAAGGGGCCAGAGAGCTGCATGTGGCTCGCGAGCCACAGTTTTCCGACCACGGCCCTAGGTTGGCAAAAAAGCCGAGGATGAGCAAAGGAACACAGAAAATATGGAGACAAGGAAAACCTGGAGAGAAGCTGGAAGGCAGAGGCCGGGCCTGAGACAGAGAAATCCCTGTACACTAACCTGGAGCCAGTAGCAGCAAAGGCCTGGCTGCTGGCTGGCTGAGGGCTTGGCCCTGGGTAGGCTGGCTGAGGCCAAGACATTAGCCTTGATTTCTCACAGACCTGCCTCGCCTCTGTCAGCACCTGTGAAGGAGGCAGAGGGCCATCTTGGCCAGGAGGCCTCCAACAGAAGCCTCGGGTGGGATCATAAGTAGAGGGAAAGCGGAAGGAGGATGCAGTGGGTCCAAACAGCCCAGGCAGAGAGTTCAGGGTGTCAGGTGAAAATAATAGGAAGAGACTGGGTCGGGGTGGGCCTCCAGGACTGATGTTTGGAAGCTCTCCCTTATCCTCTTTGCTCTGCCATCCTGAATCACTCTGTTCGCTTCTTTGTGGAGTGAAATCAGTGACTGACCATCTTTTAGGGGCCTGATCCTGTTCTAGGTGGGTACATCTAGGAACAGTCTCTGCCTTCGTGGTCTGCTACTTTAGTGGGAATGATGAACAATAAAGCTGAAAAACAAATACAAATATAATTATGGCCAAGCACTGATGAGTGCATCGATGGGAACAGAAGCATGGAAAGGGCAGGGAGAGTGAGTGGAGGCACCATTTTGGATAGGGAGACTTGGGCAGAGCTTTTTCCTTGTACCCCCATAGTAGGGACACCCAGATGTTCACAGATGCATTTAAGGAATTGCTACCATATTCCCAAATTGTGCTAGGTATTAAGGATGCATGGATAAATAAGTGTTGTATTTGTCCTTGAGGTATTCTGAAGAAGAACACAGAATGTCAGAGCTCGTAGAGACCTCAGTGACTGCCCAGTCCAAACCCCAAGTCTAGAAATGAGGAAATTGAGGTTCAGAGAGAAGAAGTAACCAGCTGTTACAGGGACGCCAAGTCCCGCCCTTTCTAGACCCATGCTCTTTCCAATGCCAGCCACTTTCAGTACTGCCTAAGCCAGTGATGGGCAACCTTTTGAGCTTCGTGTGTCAAACTTCGCCAAAAAACTGAGCATAACTCGGGTAGTGTGTCACTTTGAAGAAAAAACATTATTTCGCGATATTTATAGTTTAAATAACATGAATGTATAATTGTTATATATAATTGTATTTAATAAACCAAAAACTAAATATTTAACTTACCTGCTTAGTGACTTCTTTGTTCATCCGTCAGTCGGTTTCTTTTGTTGGTCTTGATATTATTTAGCTTGTGTGGGGTGCCGTGAACTAAGATAACTGAGGGGGAGGGGGAATTCTTTAACAAACCTGCCTATTAGTGACTTTTTTGTTGCTGAATTTCATTGGCTAAATCTTCAGTTGAAGGTTGGTATTTTGTACGCTTCAGGCCCAAGCAAGCGCTACTAACTTCATCTGTCAATCTGTTTCTTTTGTTGGTTTTGATATTATTTCACGCTGAGAATAAGGCCTCACCAAAGTATGTAGAGGGAAAAATTGTGAGTAAAGCCATTGCTATATTTTTCAGGGTGCTAAAAGTGTCTGGTAGTCGGTTCCAGGCACTCCAAATTTCCTGTTCGTAGTGGCACTCCTCTTGATTCTCCAAGCGGCACCTTCCCAGATTCTCAAGCTTTGACCTCAAGTCGACAAACACCTGAGCCCAGATACTGTCTTGAAATTCTGCAAGTTGCATCTCCAAATCATCAATTTGCATCCATTGGAAACCATTTAATTCCAAACTACTGTAGACTACTACATCAGGATACTTAATTATTTTCATGGTCTGTTCTAGACTTCTAAATTGACTAAATCTATCACTAAACTGGTCAAGTAACGAGTCTAAAACATGCTGGTACTTCATATGCAAGAGTTCCATTCCAAAACCTGACTTTCCGCGACAACTGCAAACACTGAACTGCTGCGAGCACCAGACCACCGGTCCCCTATAGGCGCAAACATTCGGATTCAAAGGAACTCTTCACTGCACCACGGAAAGGTCAGATTTTGCCTGAAATAAGGAGTGGTTTCTAATCCCACGGTGGGTGAGGGAAGCGCTGGGTGAGGGAAGCGCGGCAGCCGCAGGACCTGCAGGAACCGGGAGGTCTGTGCCTAGAAAAATCGGCGGCAGTTGGAACTGCCGTGATCCGTGAATGTGGAGGGGGGTCTTCTGAGCTGCTAACAGAAGTGACCTCTTGAAAGCAACTCATTTTAATCTGACGAGGAGGGTCAGACTAAGAATTTTCAAAGGAGTGCAGTATCCTTAGTCTGGCGCACAGACCCACTGTCCGCACACTTGGGCTCTTTCCGACTCTGATTGCTAAGCCCAATACATAGAAAGACCCAGGTGGAAAGGCCCTGAAAGACTGCAGGGGGAAGTTGTTTTTTCAGAACCTGGGGAGCAGAGCTGGCAGAGAGGCAGCTCTGAGGCGCACACCTCCACAAACCGGTAGTGAGTGCCATAGAGGGGGAAAAAAAAAAAAAAAAGCTAGAGAGGCCCGGAAGTCAATTCAGAAACACTGCCACCCAGGGGCTGAAACGCTAATTGTCTCTGGTGTAATAAAAAATAAATACGAGAAATTAAGACACGGCCGGCTTAAAAAGCAGGACTGGCTTCCAACACTGAGGAGCCCTGGAATGAAGCTGAACTGAAATACCGCCCAGACTGGGAAACAGGCGTACCAAACAGAATAATAGAGGAAGTGAATGACAGCCACTACTGCACATTTTAGTATTCCTATTTTTTAATTTTAAATCCCTTTTTCAATTTTTTTAATTTTTTATTCTCATTTTTTTATTTTCATTTTTTGCATCTTTTACTTAAGAAACTAAATTTTTTTCTTTTTCCTCACTCGATTTTCACCTTTTTAATTATTACATTTTTATTTTCAATCAGCATTATTATTACTATTACTTTTTTTTTAATGTCAGTTGATTTTCTCTTTCTTTTATTTTTGGATTAGTGTCCTACATTCGATTTGCATCTTTCCCTTACAATCGTTTTACCCTATCTCAAAGCTAACATTATGCCATCACTCTCCTCCTAACCTTTCCCTTTTTGGTCTCCGGTTTATCTTAACCCTTTCTGGCTTTAGATTTTCCCTACTTTTTCAGTTTACTCTCTGCTAAAACTTCACCCTACTTATATATCTAATTCCCAACCCCCTGCTCCAAATCCATACAAACCTCTCTCTACGCTACCTTAAAAAAATTATTTTTCTCTCTGGCCTTTTGTTGTTGTTTGCTTGAATGTTGATTAGATTGAATTTTTATGCTTTTTTATGAGATTGTTTTGATTATTCTTTTTGTTGGTTTGGTTGGTTCTTTTGTTTGCTTTGTTTTTGTTTGTTTGTTACTTTTGTTTTCCCTTGCCTCACTTGATATTAGCTGGTGTTGCAGTTTGTATTAATCTCCAGGCTCGTGTTGCTGGAATTTGCTGGGAATAGTGGTTGTTCTAGTGGAGTTTACTCCCCATATATATAGTTTGTTCCCCTTTTCTCTTTTAGTATCTTTCTTGTCTCTCTTACTTTTTTTTTCTTTTCTTTTTTTTCTTTCTTTCTGCTCTTTTCCCAAGTTCAGATTCACACTCTTTGTTTTTTTTTGTTGTTGTTCTTTCTTTTTACTCTCCCTCTTCCACTCCTATTCTCTAATTTGTCTTTCTCTGGTGGTTACCTTTATTGGAGGTTATTAATATCGTGAATACAATTCTGTTCAGTGCCTTGTCTGTTGTGCCTGGTTGTGTTGTATTTTGTACCTTTAAATCAATGCCGGAGAGAGAGATCTATATAACCAGACATCCGGAGAAGAGAGACCATGAGGAGACAAAGAAATAGCCCCACAGGAAAGAAAAGCAGGCATCACCAGAAAAGGAAGTAAACGATTTAGAGGCAAACAACCTATCAGAGAAAGAATTCAGAGAAATGGTCATAAAGTGGCTGAAAAGGATGGAAGACAAATTCGCAATATGAGTAAGAACCAAGAGGAAATGAAGAAGAACCAAGAAGAAATGAAAAATGACATCGCTGATGTAAAGAACTCAATAGAAAGCATCAAGAGTAGACTAGAAGAAGCAGAGGACCGCATAAGTGAGCTAGAAGACAAGATGGAAAAAAATACCCAATTATAACAGCTTCTAGAAACAAAAATTAGAAAGATTGAAGAGAGCCTAAGGGAACTTCGGGACAACACAAAACAAAACAACATCAGGATAATAGGGGTGCCAGAAGGAAAGGAAACGGAGCAAGGAATAGAAAACCTGTTTGAAGAAATAATAACAGAAAACTTCCCTGATATATGGAAGAAAAAACCCACACAAATCCAAGAAGCTCACAGAGTTCCAAGCAAAATGAACCCCAAAAGACCGACGCCAAGGCACATTATAATTAAGTTGGCAAACACCAACGACAAAGTAAGAATCTTAAAAGCGGCCAGAGAGAGACAGACAGTTACATACAAAGGAACCCCTATCAGACTAGCAACTGATTTCTCAACAGAAACTCATCAGGCCAGAAGGGAATGGAATGAAATATACCAAGTCATGCAAAGGAAGGGTCTAAATCCAAGAATACTGTACCCAGCAAGGCTATCAATCAAAATTGAAGGTGAAATCACGAGCTTCACAGACAAAAAAGGACTAAGGGAGTTTATCACCACCAAACCAGCAATGAAAGAAATGCTAAAGGGTCTGCTGTTAAAAAAAAAAAAAAAAAGAAAGAAGAAGTAAAGAAGGAACACAGGGATATAGAATAAAAATGGCGTCAAATAAGTACCTATCAATAATAACTTTAAATGTAAATGGATTGAATGCCCCAATCAAAAGACACAGGGTAACAGATTGGATAAGAAAACAAAACCCAGATATCTGCTGTCTACAGGAAACCCACCTCAAAGAAAAGGACGCATACAGACTGAGAGTAAAGGGATGGAAAAAGGTTTTCCAGGCGAATGGAAATGAAAAAAAAAGCTGGGGTAGCAATACTTATATCTGACAAATTAGATCTCAAAGTGAAGGACATAACTAGAGATAATGCAGGCCACTTCATAATACTAAAGGGAGAAATCCAAGAAGAAGAAATAACTCTGGTAAACATATATGCACCCAATACAGGAGCACCAAGATACATTAAAAAACTCCTGGAAGATATCAAAGGAGAGATTGACAGCAATACAATCATAGTAGGAGACTTCAATACCCCACTATCACCATTGGACAAATCCTCTAAACAAAAAATCAGCAAAGAAACATCAATCCTGAATGACTCACTAGAACAGATGGAATTAATCGACATCTTCAGACCATTTACCCCAAAGCCACAGAATATACATTCTTCTCAAGTGCACATGGGTCATTTTCAAAGATAGACCATATGTTAGGACATAGGCAAAGTCTCTCCAAATTCAAGAAGATAGAAATCATATCAAGTATCTTCTCAGATCACAGTGGCATAAAACTGGAAATCAACTACAATAAAAACAACCCAAAGAAATCAAACACTTGGAGACTAAACAGCATGCTATTAAACCATGACTGGGTTACCAAAGACATCAAGGAAGAAATATAAAACATCATGGCAACAAATGACAATGAAAACACAACAATCCAAAATCTATGGGACACAGCGAAAGCAGTCCTGAGAGGGAAGTTCATAGCTCTACAAGCCTACTGCAAAAAACAAGAAACAATGGTAATAAATTACCTAACCCAACAACTCAAAGTGTTAGAGAGAGAGCAACAAGATAAGCCCAGTGTAAGCAGAAGGAAAGAAATAATAAAGATCAGAGCAGAGATAAACGACATAGAGACCAAAGAAACAATACAAAAGATCAACAAAACCAAGAGCTGGTTCTTTGAAAGGATAAACGAGATTGATGAACCTCTAGCCAGGCTCACCAAGAAGCAGAGAGAGAGAACCCAAATAAACAAAATCAGAAATGAAAGAGGTGAAATAACAACAGACCCCGACGAAATACAAAGGATTGTTACAAAATACTACGAACAACTCTATTCCAACAAACTGGACAACCTAGAGGAAATCGACATATTCCTAGAAAATACAACCTTCCAAAACTCAATCAGGAAGAATCTAAACAGCTCAACATGCCAGTAACTATGGAAGAAATTGAAGCAGTCATCAAAAAGCTTCCGGCAAACAAAAGCCCGGGGCCAGATGGCTTCACAGGAGAGTTTTACCAAACTTTCAAGGAGGAACTAAAACCTATCCTCCTCAGACTATTCCAAAAAATTCAAGAGGAAGGAACACTTCCAGGCTCCTTCTATGAAGCCAGCATCACCCTAATACCAAAACCAGATAAAGACAACACAATGAAAGAGAATTACAGGCCAATATCCCTCATGAACATAGATGCCAAAATCCTCAACAAAATTCTAGCAAATCGGCTCCAGCAGTACATCAGAAAGATCATACACCATGACCAAGTAGGATTTATCCCAGGAATGCAAGGATGGTATAATATCCGCAAATCAATAAACGTGATACATCACATAAACAAACTGAGAGATAAAAATCACATAGTCATATCAATAGATGCAGAAAAAGCATTTGACAAAATCCAACACCCTTTCTTAATAAAAACTCTCAACAAGGTGGGAATAGAAGGAGCATACCTCAACATAATAAAAGCTATATATAATAAACCCACAGCAAACATCATACTCAATGGGCAAAAACTAAAACCATTTCCCCTAAGAACAGGAACAAGACAGGGATGCCCACTCTCACCACTCCTGTTTGACATAGTACTGGAAGTATTAGCTATCGCAATTAGGCAAGAAGAAGAAATAAGAGGCATCCAAATTGGAAAAGAAGAAGTGAAGCTGTCCTTATTTGCAGATGACATGATATTGTACATAAAAAACCCAAAAGATTCCATAAAAAAACTAATAGACTTAATAAATGAATTCGGCAATGTAGCGGGATACAAAATTAACGCCAAGAAATCTATGGCTTTTCTATACACCAATAATGAACTTACAGAAAGAGAGACTAAAAAAGCAATCCCATTTACCATCTCACCAAAAAAATTAAGATACCTAGGAATAAACTTAACTAAGGAGGTAAAAGACCTATACGCGGAAAACTACAGGACACTGAAAAAAGAAATAGAGGAAGATGTAAACAGATGGAAGAACATACCATGTTCATGGATTGGTAGAATCAACATCATTAAAATGTCCATACTACCCAAAGCAATCTACAGATTCAATGCACTCCCCATCAAAATACCAACAGCATATTTCACAGACCTAGAAAGAACTCTCCAAAAATTCATCTGGAATAAAAAAAGACCCCGAATAGCCACAGCAATCCTGAGAAAGAAGAATAAAGTAGGTGGGATCTCAATACCAGATTTCAAGCTGTATTACAAAGCCACTGTTCTCAAAACAGCCTGGTACTGGCACAAGAACAGAAATATTGATCAATGGAACAGAATAGAGAACCCAGATATCGACCCAAACCACTATGCTCAATTAATATTTGACAAAGGAGGCATGAACATACAATGGAGTCAAGACAGTCTCTTCAATAAATGGTGTTGGGAAAATTGGACAGATACATGCAAAAACCTGAAACTAGATCACCAACTTACACCATACACAAAAATAAACTCAAAATGGATACAGGACTTAAACATAAGACGGGAAACCATAAAAATACTAGAGGAATCCACAGGCAACAAAATCTCAGACATATGCCAAAAGAACTTCTTCACTGTCACTGCCCCTAGGGCAATGGAAGCTAAAGAGAAAATTAACAAATGGGACTACATCAAAATAAAAAGCTTTCTTACAGCAAAAGAAACAATCAACAAAACAACAAGAAAGCCCACTGCATGGGAGAACATATTTGCAAATGCTATCACTGATAAAGGTTTAATCTCCAACATCTACAGGCAGCTTATGCAACTTAATAAAAGGAAGATAAATGATCCAATAAAAAAATGGGCAACAGACCTAAACAGAATATTTTCAAAAGAAGACAGAAGGAAGGCCAAGAGACACATGAAAACATGCTCAAAGTCACTTATTATACGAGAGATGCAAATCAAAACAACAATGAGGTACCATCTCACACCTGTCAGAATGGCTATCATCAACAAATCAACAAACGACAAGTGTTGGCGAGGATGCGGAGAAAAAGGAACCCTCGTGCACTGCTGGTGGGAATGCAGACTGGTGCAGCCACTGTGGAGAACAGTATGGAGTTTCCTCAAAAAACTGAAAATGGAACTCCCATTTGACCCAGTAATCCCACTCCTGGGAATATATCCGAAGAAACTAGAAACACCAATCAGAAAGGATATATGCACCACTATGTTCATAGCAGCACAATTCACCATAGCTAAGATTTGGAAACAGCCTAGGTGCCCATCAGCAGATGACTGGATCAGAAAACTGTGGTACATCTACACAATGGAATACTATGCTGCCATAAAAAAGAAGGAATTCTCATCATTTGCAGCAACCTGGATGGAATTGGAGAACATTATGCTAAGTGAAATAAGCCAGTCAATGAAAGAAAAATACCACATGATCTCACTCATTTATGGATAGTAAAGAAAATTATAAAGCGATGAAGAAAAAGATAGATACAGAGACAGTAAAGCATCAAACAGACTTTCAAATTACAGGGGGAAAGTTAGGGAGAGGTGGGGGAGTTATGAAATCAAACGAAGGACTTGTATGCATGCATATAAGCATAAACAATGGACGCAAATCTCTGGGGGGTGAGGGCATGTATGGGTGTGGGGTGGGGGGGTAATGGTAAGATATGTACACATATAATACCTCAATAAAAAAAAAAAGTAAAAAAAAAAAAAGAGAGTTCCATTCCATTTTGTACAAATGCACTGGCCTTCTCAAAATACTTTGTTACTCGAGGAAAATACTTGTAAGTTTTAGTTTCTACATCTCGCTTGAAAATTTTAACTTTACTTTCAAAAGCTTTTAGGTATCCAAAATAACGTCAATACTTTTGCCAAAACCTTGTAACTTTAAGTTCAGTTCATTAATATGAACAGAGAGATCTGTAAAAAACATCAGGGTGTTGACCCACTTATCATCATTAAGCTGAGGAAAGTTTCCCAGATCCTTATCGCCAAGAAATACCTTAATTTCTTCAAAGCACTCCACAAAGCGCTCAAGAACTTTGCCTCGGCTCAGCCATCTTACATTATTGTATATCAGCAGTCCACTGTAGGTGGAATCAACCTCCAGTAAAAGTGCAGAAAATTCTCGCTTGTGAAGTGGGCGAGCAGCTATTAAATTAACTATTTTTGTAACAACTGACATTAAGACGTTTAAGTCGGTGAATCCTGCCTTGGCACATAAAGCCTCCTGATGGATAATACAATGAAAAGGCACAATGGGACGTCCAATAGCTTCTTTAAACAATTTGAGAAATCCGACTTTTCCCCCCACCATATTTGGTGCCCCATCTGTCGTCACTGACACACCTTTAGAGATATCAATGCTTAGGTCACAAAATGTTTGTATAATGACCTTACATATTTCGCTTCCTGATTTACTTGTTGGCACTGATACTAACTTTATCAACTCTTCTCTCATTGTGAGACCATCAGAATATCGACCAATAATGGCCAACTGAGCATGTAATGTGACATCAGTAGTTTCATCATGAGAGATCAAAAAATATTTACACTTCCTTATGTCTCTCTTTAATTGATGTTGTACGTTTGTGTTCAGTCTCATTACTCGGTCTTTTATGATATTTCTACTGAGTGGTAACTCAGATATTCTCTTAATAATTGCGTCTTTATTCTGCATATCGTGAAATAGAACTGGTGCACATCTTAGGAGAGTTTCTTTAATAAATTCTCCCTCACTGAGTGCTTTTCCATGCTGAGCAATGCTCAAACTTTCAGATGTTAAATTTGTAGAGCCTTTTATAAATTTAAGGATGGAATTAGATTGGCTCTTATAAAGGTGTAGTTGCCTGGAAATGTATTCCTTCCTTTTATCCTCACTTTTTTCCAAGAGCTGGGAATGATTAGTTTCAAAATGTCTATTTATATTCCACGTTCTGCTTACTACCGTTTCAGTACATAGAACGCAAAATGATCTGCCATTTTTTTCTATAAAGCCATACATCTCGGTCCATGTCTCTTGAAAGGGTCGGCCACTGCTACTACCACTTCCTTTACTTAACCTTAGTATTTTATTTTTTGGGTTCTCCATCAGGGGGGCAGTGACAGAAGATAGAATTATAGATAGCTTGTTAGGCTTGCAGGCAATTAGGGGTTAACTAGCCTAACTAACCACAAAATGGTGCATATAACTGTCTTTTAGGAAAGGGCAGGGTTAATAAGCAGAAATAGGGGTTAATAAGGATGCACAACAGTAATAGTGGTGAAATGGAGTCTGCACTATGGAGCAAGATGGTGTTCCTTATGTGAATTAAAATGGCTGCCGCTATTTCTAATGGCGGGAAACGGCACCCATAGCACACCACAAACCCTCGCCTCTCCCAGCCTCCCCCTCACTTATCTCAGTAATGATAGATTAGAAATCCATGACACCCCAGAACAGTAGATAATGGTTGCTGTGGTTAACTGTTATTTGGTTACTGGTAATGGCAGGGCCCCCAGAGATGCGCCCCCCCGCTGCGTTCCGCTGCTCCCTGCTCTGCTGGCGGAAGTGAGGGCAAAGATCCTGGCTTAACTGGAAGTCCCAGAACTAGACGCTCTGTGCTGGACTTCTGTTGTTTTTGCCTACAGACCTCCGGCACGGAGTGCCTAATAGGGCAGGATGAAACATTTGCGACTAGAGTCTTGGAGTTTATGTTTCATCCTCAGGAGCAGCAAATGTTTCATCCTCGGCATGCAGCTGCTTCAGCGCCCGCATGTCATCAGAAATGGCTACACGTGTCAGTGTTGACACGCGTGTCATAGGTTCGCCACCTCTGGCCTAAGCCATACCACAGAGTTAAGCTGGCTCGAGGTTCAACCAGTAGGTCCAAGATGGAGGTAGCCTGGCACTCCTGAGACCAGACAAGAGGGTACTGCTTGACAGAGCTCAAGCCAAGCTCTGTCTCTGAGGGTTATCTGTACATATCAGATTTCCCCCTGGGAAGAGTTCGTTGCAAAGAGAGATGGTGATTTATTTGTCCACGATCCCTCAGTACTTAATATGATGCTTGGCTGGCTGAAAACACTAAGTAAATGCTTGAGGAATAGATGGGCTGGAGACCAGATGGCTGGTTGGATGCATGACTTTTTTAGTGGGTTCAACTGGAATCTCCAGCTGAATGCCTCAGATTTCTCTATCTCTCTGGTTCCAGTCTTACCCTTCGGTGCCTGGCTATTGAGAATGGGTGTTGTGCCCACCCACTGATCCCACCAGCTCAGGCAGGAATGGTGGCACTCCAGGATGGAGACCATGCCCTCACTGTTCACATAGTCAATGGTGATCTCGACTCTGGGTTGCATCGATTTGTGTTGCCTTTATGTAGATCATTGTAAACTCCCTGTTATTGGTCGATCTTTAAACATGTATTGACCCACCCACGGTGGCACAGAGGAATACGAACCCTACGTGCTTCTTCTCTGGACATCAAAATACTACGGGACAATTCCAAGATGCTGCTGCTAAGTGCCATAGGAGTGGATCCGAGGCAGGCAGTGGGGATGGCGAGGAGAGCAGTGAGCCAGCAGGAGGGGACTCGCAGAGTGCTGCTCAATGCACGCTGCCAGTGCTCTTCTTATCTCTGAGGGGCACTAAGACACACCCTCTTCCTCATTTCTTCACTGGTCACACTCACTTCCCAGGGGTGTGAAGGGGATCAGTGACAAAGAGTCCCTCCTTGACCAAACTCTAACCAGGCTCTCCTGAGCCTTCTCATCTTCGAGGCCTCAACCTTGGCCTGCAAAGATTTGAACAGAACACTAACATAATTGTTAACAGCTCAAAGCCATGTATGGCCCTAGCCCCTCCTACAGCGCCTGCCTGAGAAAACTCAAGATTATCGAAAGAATTTACTGTTCATCCAGCCAACACCTGAAGATAGGTCCCTGCCTCATCGCCTCTCTGGGAGGGGAGGAACCGGACTTGGATAAGTGCCAGATGGCTTTCATAGGGACCAAGCCCCTCCTGCTTTTTGTAATTTTCCACTTCCCTGACTCTACTGAGCCCCCACTCACCCCTTCCCTGTATCCTCATTGTCCCTTTAAAATGCCCAGTCACCTCTGTACAAATCAAAATTTAGTTCAGTTCATGCTGGTCTCTTTTTCCTAATGCAATTGTGGATTACTGATTGAAGTGCATCCTGACCACTTTAACTATCAGCTGGTTTTGTTTATCTTTAATGTCAGATGCGATAAGACTGCTATTAGACAAACTGGCCACGGTGTAAGCCATGCTCTCTGCCCATGGGCACGTCCTTACACACAGCTAAGGACATGAAGGATGGGTTTGGCTCAAAAGTTCTGTCCAAACCGCTGGGATGATGATTGTCAGGACCACCCAGATTCTCTCAGGAACCTGAGCTGGGGAAATGGAGAAAGCCGAGCAGAAGCAAGAAGAGGCAGGGACAGGAATTAATAAGCCATCTTGCAGACGAGACACGAAAGTGAAGACATGAACCCCTAGAGCTGTGGCCCCAGAGCTGCCTTGGATCTGAATGACCTTGCCATTCCAGGCCCACTTATATCATGAGTCCTGATTTTCTAAAGAAGGTGTCCTTATGATAAGCCCACATTACTTACAGAGGCCCACCGAATCCTTGGTCCTCACCAGCAAAAATCCCCAAAGAGGCGCCTGTGAATGAAATACACCAGCCTAAGGGCTTAGCTACTTGCCTCTTGGACCGAGGGTGGATTTCGGGATTTGGATGGAGGAAACATGGCGGGGACGCACCAGGGGAGAGTGGAAAGAGACTGGGTCTGGACTTAGGCTCAGGGTTTAAATTCTGGCTGTGCTGCAGGCCAGAGGTGACCCCTCTATACCTACCCTCTTCTTAAAATGTGTATAATGGTGGTGGGTTCAAGCAATAGCATGTGGCACATGATGGGCAGCTCCCACCCCTGGCCAGTCAGCACTTTGCCCAGCAACACATGGGTGAGCTCTGAGGGGTCGTCAGGAATTGCTGAGGATGGCTGGATACAGTGGCTCCACAGGAGTGTATCCTTGAAACCCTCTTTGCAAAGCAGCCCTGCTGTGTGGGGAGGAGGAGCAAAAGGGGATTCATCCTTCCAATTGGATGACTCTCCTAACTTCCTCTGCTCTCCCCAGGGCTCAGTTCCCCAGATCCTTAGCATATTAGGGGAGGGGGACAGGGGCTTTGGCAGAAGTCCGGCTCCTGCTGTCAGCAACTGTCTGCTCTCTAATGTGAGCTGGATGTGATTCCTTAAGCAGAGCAGCTCTAGAATGGCCCAGGAACGTGACGCTAGGGCTGAGGCCACGGTGGGGATACTAGCACAGACCTTACAAATCTCATATGTGGGGATTCTCTTCTGAAAATGAGTGTTTCTTTGTTCTCTGTGCCTTGTAAACACATGTATGGAACTCAGAGCTCCAGGAACTGAGCAAGTCAAGGATGCAATGGACCAGACACTCCAATTTGTTCTGTTTACTCTGATGAGTATGGATCTTCCCTAGAGTAATTCTCATGAAGGGTGGGCGCTGCCAAGCAGAATGCCCTGTAGGCAGGGTGTCAGGGTGGCAGAGATCACTTGGGGTTGATTGTGGATAAGGAGTATCGTGAGTTCCAGGTCCTGGTTCTAGAAAATCAAAACAAAAAAAAAAATCCTTTCTTGGGCATCGGTAGCGATGCATAAGTGGATTAAATGACATCATGAATGTACAAAGCCATCCCTGACAATCTGTACAACTTTA